>NW_026453177.1:0-300000 GCF_025200985.1 Drosophila gunungcola
TGCTAATTTAATGATGTAACCCCTTTCTTAATCTCCGAAAAATCGTCTGTGCAGAAAAGTGACCAAAAACCTGTAGTTTTAAATCTATAACTTTTCTTACAGGCATCTGATTTCAAAGTAGTATATCTCTAGCGTCTTGTGGATTAAGCCTCTAAAAATCTGCATTTAAATTTTGTATAAAAATTTTGGGTTGTAATTTTTACGATACAACTCCCTAATTTATTTCTGAAAATTGCATTACAGAAATGTGACTGAAAACCTATAGTTTTAAGTCCATAACTTTTCTTTCAAGCATCCAATTTCAAAGTGGTATATCTTTAAAGTCCTGTGGCAAAGTTCTCTAAAAACTGCGTTGAAAACTTGATTTGTAATTTTGGGCCGAATTTTTGCTAATTTAATGATGTAACCCCTTTCTTAATCTCCGAAAAATCGTCTGCGCAGAAAAGTGACCAAAAACCTGCAGTTTTAAATCTATAACTTTTCTTACAGGCATCTGATTTCAAAGTGGTATATCTCTAGCGTCTTGTGGCTTAAGCTTCTAAATATCTGCATTTAAATTTTGTATAAAAATTTTGGGTTGTAATTTTTACGATACAACTCCCTAATTTATTTCAGAAAATTGCATTACAGAAATGTGACTGAAAACCTATAGTTTTAAGTCCATAACTTTTCTTTCAAGCATCCAATTTCGAAGTGGTATATCTTTAAAGTCCTATGGCATAGTTCTCTAAAAAACTGCGTTTAAAACTTGATTTGTTATTTTTTATGCTAATTTAATGATGTAACCCCATTCTTAATCTCCGAAAAATCGTCGGTGCAGAAAAGTGACCAAAAACCTGCAGTTTTAAATCCATAACTTTTCTTTCAGGCATCTGATGTCAAAGTCGAATATCTCTAGAGTCTTGTGGCTTAAGCCTCTAGAAATTTGCTTTTAAATTTTGCTTAAAAATTTTGGGTTGTAATTTTTACGATACAACTCCTTAATTTATTTCAGAAAATTGCATTACATAAATGTGACTAAAAACCTATAGTTTTAAGTCCATAACTTTTCTTTCAAGCATTCAATCTCGAAGTGGTATATCTTTAAAGTCCTGTGGCATAGTTCTCTAAAAAACTGCGTTTAAAACTTGATTTGTTATTCTGGGCCGTTTTTATGCTAATTGAATGATGTAACCCCTTTCTTAATCTCCGAAAAATCGTCTGTGCAGAAAAGTGACCAAAAACCTGCAGTTTTAAATCTATAACTTTTCTTACAGGCATCTGATTTCAAAGTGGTATATCTCTAGCGTCTTGTGGCTTAAGCTTCTAAATATCTGCATTTAAATTTTGTATAAAAATTTTGGGTTGTAATTTTTACGATACAACTCCCTAATTTATTTCAGAAAATTGCATTACAGAAATTTGACTGAAAACCTATAGTTCTAAGTCCATAACTTTTCTTTCAAGCATCCAATTTCGAAGTGGTATATCTTTAAAGTCCTATGGCATAGTTCTCTAAAAAACTGCGTTTAAAACTTGATTTGTTATTTTAGCCGGTTTTATGCTAATTTAATGATGTAACCCCTTTCTTAATCTCCGAAAAATCGTCGGTGCAGAAAAGTGACCAAAAACCTGCAGTTTTAAGTCCATAACTTTTCTTTCAGGCATCTGATTTCAAAGTGGTATATCTCTAGCGTCTTGTGGCTTAAGCTTCTAAATATCTGCATTTAAATTTTGTATAAAAATTTTGGTTTGTAATTTTTACGATACAACTCGTTAATTTTTTTCAGAAAATTGAATTACAGAAATGGGACTAAAAACCTATATTTTTAAGTCCATAACTTTTCTTTCAAGCATCCAATTTCGAAGTGGTATATCTTTAAAGTCCTATGGCATAGTTCTCTAAAAAACTGCGTTTAAAACCTGATTTGTTATTTTTAATGCTAATTTAATGATGTAACCCCTTTTTTAATTTCCGAAAAATCGTCTGTGCAGAAAAGTGACCAAAAACCTGTAGTTTTAAATCTATAACTTTTCTTACAGGCATCTGATTTCAAAGTAGTATATCTCTAGCGTCTTGTGGATTAAGCCTCTAAAAATCTGCATTTAAATTTTGTATAAAAATTTTGGGTTGTAATTTTTACGATACAACTCCCTAATTTATTTCTGAAAATTGCATTACAGAAATGTGACTGAAAACCTATAGTTTTAAGTCCATAACTTTTCTTTCAAGCATCCAATTTCGAAGTGGTATATCTTTAAAGTCCTGTGGCAAAGTTCTCTAAAAACTGCGTTGAAAACTTGATTTGTAATTTTGGGCCGAATTTTTGCTAATTTAATGATGTAACCCCTTTCTTAATCTCCGAAAAATCGTCTGCGCAGAAAAGTGACCAAAAACCTGCAGTTTTAAATCTATAACTTTTCTTACAGGCATCTGATTTCAAAGTGGTATATCTCTAGCGTCTTGTGGCTTAAGCTTCTAAATATCTGCATTTAAATTTTGTATAAAAATTTTGGGTTGTAATTTTTACGATACAACTCCCTAATTTATTTCAGAAAATTGCATTACAGAAATGTGACTGAAAACCTATAGTTTTAAGTCCATAACTTTTCTTTCAAGCATCCAATTTCGAAGTGGTATATCTTTAAAGTCCTATGGCATAGTTCTCTAAAAAACTGCGTTTAAAACTTGATTTGTTATTTTTTATGCTAATTTAATGATGTAACCCCTTTCTTAATCTCCGAAAAATCGTCTGTGCAGAATAGTGACCAAAAACCTGCAGTTTTAAATCTATAACTTTTCTTACAGGCATCTGATTTCAAATTGGTATATCTCTAGCGTCTTGTGGCTTAAGCTTCTAAATATCTGCATTTAAATTTTGTATAAAAATTTTGGGTTGTAATTTTTACGATTTGTTATTTTGGGCCGTTTTTATGCTAATTTAATGATGTAACCCCTTTCTTAATCTCCGAAAAATCGTCTGTGCAGAAAAGTGACCAAAAACCTGCAGTTTTAAATCTATAACTTTTCTTACAGGCATCTGATTTCAAAGTGGTATATCTCTAGCGTCTTGTGGCTTAAGCCTCTACAAATTTGCTTTTAAATTTTGCTTAAAAATTTTGGGTTGTAATTTTTACGATACAACTCCTTAATTTATTTCAGAAAATTGCATTACATAAATGTGACTAAAAACCTATAGTTTTAAGTCCATAACTTTTCTTTCAAGCATTCAATCTCGAAGTGGTATATCTTTAAAGTCCTGTGGCATAGTTCTCTAAAAAACTGCGTTTAAAACTTGATTTGTAATTTTGTGCCGATTTATTGATAATTTAATGATGTAACCCCTTTCTTAATCTCCGAAAAAAGCGTCTGTGCAGAAAAGTCACCAAAAACCTGCAGTTTTAAATCTATAACTTTTCTTACAGGCATCTGATTTCAAAGTGGTATATCTCTAGCGTCTTGTGGCTTAAGCTTCTAAATATCTGCATTTAAATTTTGTATAAAAATTTTGGGTTGTAGTTTTTACGATACAACTCCCTAATTTATTTCAGAAAATTGCATTACAGAAATGTGACTGAAAACCTATAGTTTTAAGTCCATAACTTTTCTTTCAAGCATCCAATTTCGAAGTGGTATATCTTTAAAGTCCTATGGCATAGTTCTTTAAAAAACTGCGTTTAAAACTTGATTTGTTATTTTGGGCCGTTTTTATGCTAATTTAATGATGTAAGCCCTTTCTTAATCTCCGTAAAATCATCTGTGCAGAAAAGTGACCAAAAACCTGCAGTTTTAAATCTATAACTTTTCTTACAGGCATCTGATTTCAAAGTGGTATATCTCTAGCGTCTTGTGGCTTAAGCCTCTAAAAATCTGCATTTAAATTTTGTATACAAATTTTGGGTTGTAATTTTTACGATACAACTCGCTAATTTATTTCAGAAAATTGCATTACAGAAATGTGACTGAAAACCTACAGTTCTAAGTCCATAACTTTTCTTTCAAGCATCCAATTTTGAAGTGGTATATCTTTAAAGTCCTATGGCATAGTTCTCTAAAAAACTGCGTTTAAAACTTGATATGTTATTTTGGGCCGTTTTTATGCTAATTTAATTCTTAATCTCCGAAAAATCGTCTGTGCAGTAAAGTGACCAAAAACCTGCAGTTTTAAATCCATAACTTTTCTTTCAGGCATCAGATGTCAAAGTCGAATATCTCTAGAGTTTTGTGGCTTAAGCCTCTAAAAATCTGCATTTAAATTTTGCATAAACATTTTGGGTTATAATTTTTACGATACAACTCCTTAATTTATTTCAGAAAATTGCATTACATAAATGTGACTGAAAACCTATAGTTTTAAGTCCATAACTTTTCTTTCAAGCATTCAATTTCGAAGTGGTATATTTTTAAAGTCCTATGGCATAGTACTCTAAAAAACTGCGTTTAAAACTTGATTTGTTATTTTGGGCCGTTTTTATGCTAATTGAATGATGTAACCCCTTTCTTAATCTCCGAAAAATCGTCTGTGCAGAAAAGTGACCAAAAACCTGCAGTTTTAAATCTATAACTTTTCTTACAGGCATCTGATTTCAAAGTGGTATATCTCTAGCGTCTTGTGGCTTAAGCTTCTAAATATCTGCATATAAATTTTGTATAAAAATTTTGGGTTGTAATTTTTACGATTTGTTATTTTGGGCCGTTTTTATGCTAATTTAATGATGTAACCCCTTTCTTAATCTCCGAAAAATCGTCTGTGCAGAAAAGTGACCAAAAACCTGCAGTTTTAAATCTATAACTTTTCTTACAGGCATCTGATTTCAAAGTGGTATATCTCTAGCGTCTTGTGGCTTAAGCTTCTAAATATCTGCATTTAAATTTTGTATAAAAATTTTGGGTTGTAATTTTTACGATACAACTCCCTAATTTATTTCAGAAAATTGCATTACAGAAATGTGACTGAAAACCTATAGTTTTAAGTCCATAACTTTTCTTTCAAGCATCCAATTTCGAAGTGGTATATCTTTAAAGTCCTATGGCATAGTTCTCTAAAAAAACTGCGTTTAAAACTTGATTTGTTATTTGGGCCGTTCTTATGCTAATTTAATGATGTAACCCCTTTCTTAATCTCCGAAAAATCGTCTGTGCAGAAAAGTGACCAAAAACCTGCAGTTTTAAATCCATAACTTTTCTTTCAGGCATCTGATGTCAAAGTCGAATATCTCTAGAGTCTTGTGGCTTAAGCCTCTACAAATTTGCTTTTAAATTTTGCTTAAAAATTTTGGGTTGTAATTTTTACGATACAACTCCTTAATTTATTTCAGAAAATTGCATTACATAAATGTGACTAAAAACCTATAGTTTTAAGTCCATAACTTTTCTTTCAAGCATCCAATTTCGAAGTGGTATATCTTTAAAGTCCTATGGCATAGTTCTTTAAAAAACTGCGTTTAAAACTTGATTTGTTATTTTGGGCCGTTTTTATGCTAATTTAATGATGTAAGCCCTTTCTTAATCTCCGTAAAATCATCTGTGCAGAAAAGTGACCAAAAACCTGCAGTTTTAAATCTATAACTTTTCTTACAGGCATCTGATTTCAAAGTGGTATATCTCTAGCGTCTTGTGGCTTAAGCCTCTAAAAATCTGCATTTAAATTTTGTATACAAATTTTGGGTTGTAATTTTTACGATACAACTCGCTAATTTATTTCAGAAAATTGCATTACAGAAATGTGACTGAAAACCTACAGTTCTAAGTCCATAACTTTTCTTTCAAGCATCCAATTTTGAAGTGGTATATCTTTAAAGTCCTATGGCATAGTTCTCTAAAAAACTGCGTTTAAAACTTGATATGTTATTTTGGGCCGTTTTTATGCTAATTTAATTCTTAATCTCCGAAAAATCGTCTGTGCAGTAAAGTGACCAAAAACCTGCAGTTTTAAATCCATAACTTTTCTTTCAGGCATCAGATGTCAAAGTCGAATATCTCTAGAGTTTTGTGGCTTAAGCCTCTAAAAATCTGCATTTAAATTTTGCATAAACATTTTGGGTTATAATTTTTACGATACAACTCCTTAATTTATTTCAGAAAATTGCATTACATAAATGTGACTGAAAACCTATAGTTTTAAGTCCATAACTTTTCTTTCAAGCATTCAATTTCGAAGTGGTATATTTTTAAAGTCCTATGGCATAGTACTCTAAAAAACTGCGTTTAAAACTTGATTTGTTATTTTGGGCCGTTTTTATGCTAATTTAATGATGTAAGCCCTTTCTTAATCTCCGTAAAATCATCTGTGCAGAAAAGTGACCAAAAACCTGCAGTTTTAAATCTATAACTTTTCTTACAGGCATCTGATTTCAAAGTGGTATATCTCTAGCGTCTTGTGGCTTAAGCTTCTAAAATCTGCATTTAAATTTTGCTATAAAAATTTTGGGTTGTAATTTTTACGATACAACTCCTAATTTATTTCAGAAAATTGCATTACATAAATGTGACTGAAAACCTATAGTTTTAAGTCCATAACTTTTCTTTCAAGCATTCCAATCTCGAAGTGGTATATCTTTAAAGTCCTGTGGCATAGTTCTCTAAAAAACTGCGTTTAAAACTTGATTTGTTATTTTGGCCGATTTTATGCTAATTTAATGATGTAACCCCTTTCTTAATCTCCGAAAAATCGTCTGTGCAGAAAAGTGACCAAAAACCTGCAGTTTTAAATCCTATAACTTTTCTTTCAGGCATCTGATGTCAAAGTCGTAATATCTCTAGAGTCTTGTGGCTTAAGCCTCTAAATATCTGCATTTAAATTTTGCTATAAAAATTTTGGGTTGTAATTTTTACGATACAACTCCCTAATTTATTTCAGAAAATTGCATTACAGAAATGTGACTAAAAACCTATAGTTTTATATCCATAACTTTTCTTTCAAGCATTCAATTTCGAAGTGGTATATTTTTAAAGTCCTATGGCATAGTACTCTAAAAAACTGCGTTTAAAACTTGATTTGTTATTTTGGGCCGTTTTTATGCTAATTTAATGATGTAAGCCCTTTCTTAATCTCCGTAAAATCATCTGTGCAGAAAAGTGACCAAAAACCTGCAGTTTTAAATCTATAACTTTTCTTACAGGCATCTGATTTCAAAGTGGTATATCTCTAGCGTCTTGTGGCTTAAGCTTCTAAATATCTGCATATAAATTTTGTATAAAAATTTTGGGTTGTAATTTTTACGATTTGTTATTTTGGGCCGTTTTTATGCTAATTTAATGATGTAACCCCTTTCTTAATCTCCGAAAAATCGTCTGTGCAGAAAAGTGACCAAAAACCTGCAGTTTTAAATCCATAACTTTTCTTTCAGGCATCTGATGTCAAAGTCGAATATCTCTAGAGTCTTGTGGCTTAAGCCTCTACAAATTTGCTTTTAAATTTTGCTTAAAAATTTTGGGTTGTAATTTTTACGATACAACTCCCTAATTTATTTCAGAAAATTGCATTACAGAAATGTGACTGAAAACCTATAGTTTTAAGTCCATAACTTTTCTTTCAAGCATCCAATTTCGAAGTGGTATATCTTTAAAGTCCTATGGCATAGTTCTCTAAAAAACTGCGTTTAAAACTTGATTTGTTATTTTGGGCCGTTTTTATGCTAATTTAATGATGTAACCCCTTTCTTAATCTCCGAAAAATCGTCTGTGCAGAAAAGTGACCAAAAACCTGCAGTTTTAAATCCATAACTTTTCTTTCAGGCATCTGATGTCAAATTTGTAATTTTGGGCCGATTTATTGATAATTTAATGATGTAACCCCTTTCTTAATCTCCGAAAAAAGCGTCTGTGCAGAAAAGTCACCAAAAACCTGCAGTTTTAAATCTATAACTTTTCTTACAGGCATCTGATGTCAAAGTGGTATATCTCTAGCGTCTTGTGGCTTAAGCTTCTAAAAATCTGCATTTAAATTTTGCTTAAAAATTTTGGGTTGTAATTTTTACGATACAACTCCTTAATTTATTTCAGAAAATTGCATTACATAAATGTGACTAAAAACCTATAGTTTTAAGTCCATAACTTTTCTTTCAAGCATTCAATCTCGAAGTGGTATATCTTTAAAGTCCTGTGGCATAGTTCTCTAAAAAACTGCGTTTAAAACTTGATTTGTTGTTTTGGGCCGTTTTTATGCTAATTTAATGATGTAACCCCGTTCTTAATCTCCGAAAAATCGTCTGTGCAGAAAAGTGACCAAAAACCTGTAGTTTTAAATTCATAACTTTTCTTTCAGGCATCAGATGTCAAAGTCGAATATCTCTAGAGTCTTGTGGCTGAAGCCTCTAAAAATTTGCATTTAAATTTTGCTTAAACATTTTGGGTTGTAATTTTTACGATACATCTCCTTAATTTATTCCAGAAAATTGCATTACAGAAATGTGACTAAAAACCTATAGTTTTATATCCATAACTTTTCTTTCAGGCATCTGATGTCAAAGTCGAATATCTCTAGAGTCTTGTGGCTTAAGCCTCTACAAATTTGCATTTAAATTTTGTATAAAAATTTTGGGTTGTAATTTTTACGATACAACTCCTTAATATATTTCAGAAAATTGCATTACAGAAATGTGACTTAAAACCTATAGATTTAAGTTCATAACTTTTCTTTCAAGCATTCAATCTCGAAGTGGTATATCTTTAAAGTCCTTTGGCATAGTTTTCTAAAAAACTGCGTTTAAAACTTGATTTGTTGTTTTGGGCCGTTTTTATGCTAATTTAATGATGTAACCCCGTTCTTAATCTCCGAAAAATCGTCTGTGCAGAAAAGTGACCAAAAACCTGCAGTTTTAAATCCATAACTTTTCTTTCAGGCATCAGATGTCAAAGTCGAATATCTCTAGAGTCTTGTGGCTGAAGCCTCTAAAAATTTGCATTTAAATTTTGCTTAAACATTTTGGGTTGTAATTTTTACGATACAACTCCTTAATTTATTTCAGAAAATTGCATTACATAAATGTGACTAAAAACCTACAGTTTTAGGCCCATAACTTTTCTTTCAAGCATCCATTTTTGAAGTGGTATATCTTTAAAGTCCTGTGGCTTAGTCCTTTAAAAAACTGCGTTTAAAACTTGATTTTTAATTGTGGGCCGATTCTTTGCAAATTTTATGATATAATCCTAAATTCCAAAAAAAATAGTCTGTGCAGATAAGTGACCAAATACATACAGTCTTAAATCCACAAGTTTTCTTTCAGGCATCTGATGTCAAAGTGGTAGTGGAGTTGTGGCTTAAGCCTCTAAAAATCTGCATTTATATATTGTTTGAAAAATCGAGCTTATATTTTAGAAGTTATCGGATTGTGAAGTCGTTTGCCGCCGCTCTACCGCGCCTCAGCCGCCGCTCTACCGCGCCTCAGCCGCCGCTCTGCCGCTGTTCGGCCGCTGCTTGCTGGTAATAGCTGCAGTAGGGAGACAAAACAAAAGAACTTTAAGCGGGGGGTGGGAGTGATGCACGCACTTAGCTTCTATTGTTTTTAAGGGTAACACTTCGTTTGTAGTTTGTTGCCTGAGTAACGGGTATTTAATAGTCGACTATAGGCGTTAAAATAGTTTTATAAATTCATTCACTAATCAGCATGCTTAATTTGAAAAAAAACATAAAATTAACTCAGTAGATTCTATGATAGGCGGGCTTAATTTCTAAATTTTTGATAGGACTAAACCTGTCTATTAGATTTCTATGATTAAAAAATGTTGCAATATATGCTGCTTTATTTTGCAATACCGTGACTTAAAAATTAATGTTAATAGACGTATAACATTTAAAAGCCACAGTGCAAAGAAGGAACACAAGAACACCGAAGTATGCATCCAGTTTTTAGAAAATTTGTATAGAAAATTCTGTAAATTAGCGTTACAGACTTAAGTTTTTTTTGTTTGTTGATTTGAAAGCTGACAGTTACAAAACATAAATTTTAAACTGTCAGTACAATGAATTTAATATTCCATTTACGAGTGTTATCGTTAAAAAAACCGTCTTAAATTACCATGTAGTTGCGCGATTTAATACGTATTTTATTATTATTCTGCTTGCGATTTGCCATTAACTTTTTGATTCTCTACCGCCAAAAAGAAAACGGCGTTCCAGAAGGGCCTCAACGGCTTGGAACTCTAAGGACAGACAAAAGCTGGTTGCAGTAACAATGGCCTGGAACTGTAAAGGTAGACAAGAGCTGGTTACTGCGACACCCGCACATCTGTTTTTGTTTGGCACGCTGATTTGGTTTGGATAAGATGGAAAATTGCATTAATTGCGAGGAAAACACGCGAAAATACAAGTGCAGCAAGTGCTCGGCGCCTTAGTAAGTAGCACAAAATGTAGTTATAGTTTAATGGGCTAAAACTAACCCCAATTGTAGCTGTTCTGTGGCCTGTTATAAGGCCCACAAGGATTCGCCGCAATGCTTGGCCAAGGATTTGGTTAAAGAAAAGGAGAAATCTGCCTTCCACGAGGAACCTACGCTCCATGTTCCCTTCACCACCGACGACACTGTGCCCATGGAGAAGCTGCAGCAATTAGGTGGTTGGGTTACCCCATTAATCCGCCTTTTCTCATTGGTATACCTTTGGTTTTTTCTCCACAGAAAACTGCCCTAATCTGCGAAACTTGCTCCACAATCCGCACTTGCGCTCGCTGCTCCAACAGATTGATGTGGCCATCAATGCCCAGACGGCCATGATGGCCGGCATGCAGGAGCCTCTGTTTCTGGAGTTCGCAAATGCCTGTCTGCAGGTCGTGGAACCCATGTCGGATGCGGAGCGCGCTGAATTCGAGTTGTGCTCCTAAAAACCAACCAGTATCTCAATAAAAACAGCCATATATTTTGTAATTTATACATTTGATAACTCCTCTTCAGACTCAGGCTCGACCAGCTTTGAGTTGTTGCTGCAGATGAAAGCCAAAGGTTTTTTAAATTATTTTTAATTAATCAGTATATATAACCCACCTTTCTCCCACGACGTATTCAAAGAGATCATATGGCATTTTGGCCCTTTCCAGTTTGTGGGCCAGACCAAAGTAGCGTCGCCTCAGCACATATGCCATTTCCTTGGGCTGCCTGTTCCTGGTAAAGATGCCCTTTCTATTCCCACCAATCCTGTTGATAGCTAAGAATACAAATGAAACCAATGTATATTAAAAACAAGGGAAAAAATAAGTACTAACACTGGGCCGTTTGGAAGTCGGCAAAGTTCCACACAAACTCCCCGATGAACCAGGAGTTTTCACGAAGCTTATCGAAGGCTCGAAAGTGCCTGGAGTACAACTGCCGCTGGAAGTCGGGGGAACCCATGAGCGAAGGCAACTTTTTAAGAAAAACGCAATCAACCAGAGGACACAACAGCGCAAGACCATGCCTTACCGATCGGTAGAACCCTAAGGAATCCGCTCCGTACTCCATTATTATCACCAGCTTGTTGGTCACGTTGCGCCAAAGCAAGGCCTCTTCAATCACTGGAGCGGTGATACTGTCCAGACTGCCGGGAGACGAGTACCAACCATTGTAACGATTGAAGCCCAGAATGTCCAGCAGTCCCGCGAGAGTTGATTGACCGATTTCATCGATTGCCGTGGCAAGGGCAGCAGTTAAGGGGCGGTCATCGTGTGCTATTTGCCTGACGTACTTCACCAGATATCTGAGAAAAAACAGACCCTGATTTACTGATTTATCTCACCAAGATAACAACCCACTTGAAGTATAGGGCAGACTGGTTGCTGAACAAACTGCTAGGTTCATTGGCCACCGACCAGGCGATGACACTGGGATGATTCCTATCCCTGTGGATCAGCTGCTCCATCACCGACATGTGGTTGTGCAACAGGCGCGGATGAAAGCTGTACAAGTCCACTGCCGAGCACTCATCAATTATCATAATGCCCTGCTCGTCGGCAAACTGCATGGACTCCTCGGAGTACGGATAGTGCGAGGTTCGATAGGCATTCGCTCCTATCCACCTCAGCAGGTTGAAGTCGCGCACCATCAGCGGATTGTCGTGGCCCCTCCCGCGAATCTGAAGGCAGAAGTCAGTAAATTTCATACACTTATGTTGTTAAACTGACGTAAAATAACCTCAGAATCCTCGTGGCGACCAAATCCTCGCAGATATAGGGATCTCCCATTCAGGAGCAGGTTGTTGCTGTCCCAACTAAGACTTCGTATTCCCACGGACAGACGGTAGACATCCAGTCGGACGTCATCTTGCGACTCCTCCATAGCAGAATCGCCCTCGTAGAGATCTAGTTTGAGCTGGTAAAGGTAGCCTGGCTCCGGATCCATGAGATAAGGCCACCAGGCTCGGGCATGGTTAACGTGCATGCTGCCGCTAAAGGCATGTCTACTTATTTTTTGGGCCACCACTTCACCCCGTTGATTCAGCAGCTGGACATGGATGTAGTAGTTTCTCCGCATTAAATGCTCTTCTTTTCCAGCCACCCAAAGGCGGAAGTTAACGATGCCCACTTGCTTCGATGAGTACTCCGTGGACACGGAGACATCGCTGATGTAGACGAGCGGCGTGGAATACAGGAGCACACTTCTATGGATGCCAGCGTAGTTGAAGAAGTCAAAAGTGTATTCTTGCTGGCTCTGGAATTTCTCCTTTTCTTGCAGCTCCCCTTGGGGAATCGAAAAGCGATCCAGTCGGTTGTCGCACATCACGGTCAGTCGGTTCTCGACTCCGAAATTCACAAAGTTCCCCACCTCCGCCTCAAAGGGCAGTCCGCCGGAGCTGTGATTCAGGACGGCCTGTCCGTTGATCCACACCTCGGCGCGGTAGTGGACACTTCCGAATCGCAGCCAGGTCCGAGACCGTCGATCCCAGGAGGCGGGCACAAAGAAGGTTCTCTCGTACCAAACCGGACCAACGTGGTCACGTAGCGATCGACTGACGGTAATGTCATTATAGGATGCGGGCACCGCCATGGAGATCACACGGCGACTCGACTGGCCGAGACCCTTCTCGAACCACTTCTCCAGGTAGCCCTCCATTGGTCGACTAGAGGAGCTCTTCACCAACCGCCAGATTCCGTCCAGCGATCGCACTTCCCGAGTCTCCGAGTCTTGGGGATACAGCAAGCCTCTTGTGGAATTGGGAAGTAGTATTGTCTCCAACTCAGCCATGGAGCCCCAAACAGAAGCTAGCAGGAAGGACAAACCAACCCCCAGCCACGTTTCCTGATGCATATTAAACGACCGAATGGATCTGGGCAGCTTTCCTATACTCAAAACGTGAAGCCTTCTAGTCACACTTATTTCAATTTCACACCCAATTCCTAGCCTAACTGATTTAATTAAAGGTTACCGTCGCAACATGAGAAAAGTAACTGTCTAAGCAGTCAATTTGTTATAAAAGAATTATTCGATACGAATTCAGATAATACAATAGATAACAAATCAAAGTGTTTGAATATTGGCTATGCCATTTTAAATTTCAGTGAAGTTAAAAAATAACAATTTAAATCATAAATAGTTAAAGTCAGTCAAAATAAATTGAAACTGGATCACAACCATAACTTATTTTTGGATGCTCCGTGCGAAGCTTGAAATACATATGTTCGCCATCCACTCTCCATATTATAGGTGCTGTCGGGAGCTAAGAACAGAAACATTACTATCGAATGTCAAAAATACGTGATACATTTAAGACTTACAAATTCATCTGGATGACAGACGAGGTTTTCACCCAAATATATGTTGAGTGTTTTGTGACGTTCCTTGGCTATCTCCGTTGCTAAAAATGTGAATTCCTTAAAACCAAACTTGCAGTCACTTAGGCCTAGGATCTCAGTAGTCTTTAGACTATTAATTATTTGCTTAAAACCGAGTTCATCAAAGACAGAATCTTTAAAATAGATTTCTTTAATATTTTCAAAGTTTAGCAAGCTTCTGCTTTCTCTATTTACACGGATGAGCCTTCCTACCTTCATTGTCTGTATTTGCACATGAAGGTTGAGAATCTGATCAAGTTCCTCATAGAAGTTGATATCCAGAATTCTGATATTACTCCGTTTCGCACACCTCAGCACTTCCCAGACAAAGGCGCCGTAAATTTGGCCACAAAGAAATAGCTGCTTCAAGTGGGTTAGGTGTTCCAGATTCCTCAGGAACCATACCCTCATTTCCTCACAGTCACACTGCAGCAACTCTATGTTTTTTATCCCCTCCAAGGGCAAATCGATGGATTCAAGCTGACTTGTATCAAAAACTCCCAATTTCAGACTTTTTATATTTCTGGTTTTTAGAATGTGAATTAGGTTGCTGACTTCGAATTTGCTGCAGTACGACAACGTAAGATTCTCCAGGAACTGGAATTCGACCAAGTGCTTACCAGTGAACTTTCCATGGGGACTGAAAGTTTTCAAGTTGGGAAAACTCCTAATCATTTTTGGTAAATCCGAATCATTCAACGAAAACGAATGCGTTGAGAAACGGAAATCGTCGAGTTTTGGAAATACATAATTCGTAAGGACATCAAAATTTGACCTTTTCTCCATCTTCAACCGGAGAGCATTGAGTGTTCTTTGGGTGCTTCCCAGGAAGAAAAGGAGATCCTTGTCGCTCAAATGCAATTCGATCAGGGAGAGACTCGCAGATTTGTCCCGAGACCGCCAGACATGGGGCATTACTTCCAGGAACCGGAGATGCATGTGCGTCATCTTCAGCTGGGTTGGAAAGTCAAGATGTCCCATAATGAGAATCAGTACATCGTCTGGCAGACATAATAGGCCAGGCTTGGGATTCTGTGGAAAATCATGGGAAATGTTTTTGTTTTATTTTAATAAATTAAACATATATAAAAACAACAATATTCCGATTTTTATGCCTTTATGTTTACCATCAGTGAAACTATTATGATTTTACCGCTAAATTATTCGATCTTTCTCACATGACATTGTTGAGCGATTTGAATAAAATAAAAACAGTTGTTCTGAAATTACAAACCATTCCTTTATCTCAAGAAACAATTTGAAAAACAGTGAAGGTATGTTTTTTTCATTAATTTTTTATTCCTAGGATAGTTCCCATGGGAGATATGATATAGTCGCACGTAATTCCAAAATATTTATCCATTACTTTATCCCAACTCAAATTTGTAAGAATTGAAACAGCAAAGTTTGTATTTTTTTATAAAAGTTTCCGATTGTTCAAAAGAGAGGCGGCTTTTGGTAACGATTTATGCAGATAGCTTTAAAACTGAGGGACTAGTGTGCGTAGAAACGGACGGACAAACAGACGGTCACGGCTAGATCGACACTCCTAGTGATGCAGATCAAGAATATATGTATATACTTTAAAGGGTCTCCATTACTGAGTTGCAAACTTGTGACTGAATTTATTATACCCACTGCAAAGGTAAAATTATTTAGTTCACTTATGATCAAAATATATTTTTGGTATCTAGCAGAGGCACCCTCCGCAGGTAGTGGAGACACGCAACCGCAGTTAGCGCAGGCATGTCAGAGGTGGAATTACTTCGATATTATGTATCGGTGTTTCCCCACCCCCAGCAGCTAAATCCGCAAAAACAAACTGCGAAAAAAGAATCCTCCAATTCCAGGAGTTTTCCGTTAAAAACCAGCTAAATTCACAAAAAAAACCAAGATGCAGAAGTACGACAAGATGGAGAAGATCGGCGAGGGCACCTATGGCACGGTGTTCAAGGGCCGCAACCGCGACACCATGGAGATTGTGGCTCTAAAGCGGGTGCGTCTGGACGAGGATGATGAGGGAGTGCCCAGCTCCGCCCTTCGGGAGATCTGCCTGCTGAAGGTGAGTGGGAGGACTATGACCATGACCAGGATGTCCTTATCTAATCCCGTGCCAACCCGTAGGAGCTGAAGCACAAGAACATTGTGCGCCTCATAGACGTCCTGCATTCGGACAAGAAACTCACCCTGGTCTTCGAGCACTGCGACCAAGACCTCAAAAAGTACTTCGACAGTCTCAACGGAGAGATCGACATGGCCGTGTGCCGAAGCTTCATGCTCCAGCTTCTCCGCGGACTGGCCTTCTGCCACAGGTATTTCACTAAAGTCATCTACTGGTTTTCCCACAGGAATATTTATGATTTCAATTGGGATTTCTCAATCTAGACAAGTCCGCTTCTAGGTGATTTTCTCACCCAATTTAACGTCTATCTTAATTTAAAATGCGATACTTTTACACTATATTTTCTTTCTTATTCTTGTCTGTTCATTATTGAACAACTTTAATCCTAAAAAAATCAAAATGGCCCAAATTAACTTTATAAAACCCCCATTCCAGCCACAACGTCCTGCATCGCGATTTGAAGCCGCAAAACCTGCTGATCAACAAGAATGGCGAGCTGAAGCTGGCTGACTTTGGTCTGGCTCGAGCATTCGGCATTCCCGTGAAGTGCTACTCCGCAGAAGTGGTGACTCTGTGGTACAGACCACCCGATGTCCTCTTTGGAGCCAAGCTATACACCACCAGTATCGACATGTGGTCGGCCGGCTGCATCTTGGCGGAACTGGCGGACGCTGGACGACCGCTGTTTCCCGGCTCCGATGTGCTCGACCAGCTGATGAAGATCTTTCGAGTGCTGGGCACGCCCAACGAGGACTCCTGGCCAGGGGTCTCCCACCTCTCCGACTACGTGGCGCTTCCATGTAAGAATTCGAGAGCCATCATCTCTGTGCTGGTACTGAATTAACCCCCAATTAATTAACAGCCTTTCCGGCCATCACCTCGTGGAGTCAACTGGTACCCCGGCTGAACTCTAAGGGTCGCGACCTTCTGCAAAAGCTGCTCGTCTGCCGGCCAAATCAGAGGATCAGCGCCGAGGCCGCCATGCAGCATCCTTACTTCACGGACAGCAGCTCTTTGGGTCACTGATATGGAGTCGAATGGGTTGGGGTTGGAATAGGTCTTAGCCACTACTCGAGCGACTGTTTTCACGTACTTTGATTAGACTTAAGCCAAAACCCTAACCTTGTTTAGCTATGAATGTGTAGATCTTCGAAGTATATCTATGCACTAGGATATCGGTAATAGACTAGGATAAACTGTCCTTTATAACGTGTTTATTGCAATTTGTTTGTATGCAAGGTTTTTAGTTAGCAAAGCAAAAACAAAAGTGAATTTTAATGAAAGACAATCCTTAACAATGAGACACTTTATATAGCCATTGATTTAAAGTTCGTTGTGCTTTTCTTCTGTTTTTGTTAAGTAAATAAAGTGATATAACTAAAATCACTTTTTTATACTTATTTCTTGAGCGAAAAGAAATTACTCAAAAATAATGATTATTTTGTCGATTAAACAATTTTGCTTTAAGTCGTCCAACTTTTTTGCAGCGTTTAAATAATACTCAAAATACAATCATGAAGTTGTAAATTTTTTTTCAATTAAACTATTAATTATTTTTTACGGTACCTGCAATAAGATCGTTAAATTGAATTATTTTTAATTTTTAACAACTAGCCAGAATTGTTGGTTTCAAAAGATGGATTAAAATGCAGAGATAGAAATGTTTAAACAACTTTTTAAAACTTAAGCATTGAATAACTTACGACCCAGAAATTTAAATGTATCCTAGCTTTGTAGATCAATAAAAAGGAACTTACCGAAGCACGACATCCCAACATTCTGATATTTTTCAAGAGGTCTGGCCGAACCACCGGAACGCAATAGGGGTTAAAGTCGTTCTGCGCAGTCTCACTAAACAGGGTTAAAGAATTTGGATTCAAGAGATTGAGAGAACTTATTTATTGTGCTACAATTTTTCTCCGAATCGGTCGTGTTTTTTTACGTTGCGTTTGGTGTGCCGCGGGAGTTGTTTATATATATTTTGATACAAGTATTAATAAACAATTAAGGGGCGATCCACAGGTCGCTAAAACGCGATTTAAGCGATTAAAATTGAGCGAGAACTTCGCGAGTCAAACAATCACAAACAGCTCTTATCAACCACCGGTTGGGAAATATAGAAAAAACACTTAAAAAATGACTTGGGGATTTGTTACCTGCGGGCCAAACGAGGCCCTGGTAGTTTCCGGTAATTTAAATAATTAATTCATTAATTTAAGAATTTGATCAACGAAAAAGAAATTTAATGAAATGACTGACGTCATCATCATCAGTGCTGCCTACTTTTGATCAGAAAAAAAGCTGTTTTTGACGGGACAAAAAAAAGCTAACAAATTTTTAAATAAAATCAAAAAACAAGTTAGAATATTTAAAAATAAACCAAAGAAGCGATTTTTTAATAAATCTAGAATTCCCGCTTCACGAAATTTACAAATTTTTCCCGCAGCTGGACTTCGAAAACAACCAGATTTGACGGGAATAAAGCGGGATGGGCTCTGCTCACTATCGATTTATTGGGCGAAGAAAAGGAAGGGGGGGAAGAAGCAGTCCGAAGCCATGCGCGCGCACTTGAACGGCGTTGCGATGCTGTAACTGAAATTCAAATGCCGCAATGTTTTGTAAACAAAGTGTTTTTTCCCTCTTTCACAGGATGTTGTTACATGAAGCCGCTTTTGGTGCCGGGTGGAAGGGCTTTCGTGTGGCCCACGATCCAGCAGGTGCAGCGGTGGGTACAACGATAATAATATTTTAACTTAGCCTGGGAATCAAACAATTACTCGATATTTTGTTTAGTCTATTTAAAAAGCAAGTAAAGTTACTTTTTTATATTGTTAATAGAAAAACTCTTTATTGAGAACGAATCCGTTGAACAATTTCAGATGTAATTAAATAATTTTATTAATATCGTTTGAATCCCTATCCATTGAAATGTTAGTTTCCCGATGTTTAACTTTGCATTATATCCGCCAGAATTTCGTTGAACACCATGACCCTCCAGGTAGAGAGTCCCTGTGTGTACACCAGCCAAGGAGTTCCGATCTCCGTGACGGGAATCGCCCAAGTGAAGGTCCAGGGTCAGAACGAGGACATGTTGCTCACTGCCTGTGAGCAGTTCTTGGGAAAAACGGAGGCAGAGATCAACCATATTGCCCTGGTCACCCTGGAGGGACATCAGCGGGCCATTATGGGATCGATGACCGTGGAGGAGATCTACAAGGACCGTAAGAAGTTCAGCAAGCAGGTGTTCGAAGTGGCCTCCAGCGATCTGGCCAACATGGGAATAACTGTCGTCTCCTACACCATCAAGGATTTGCGCGATGAGGAGGTGCGTAGTTCATTCCAACGGATAATGCTCATAACCCCTGCAAAACTAACCCAATCATCAGCAGTGATGGGAATTGATTTGATATGATCTTTTTCCCACAACGATTTGACTTAACTTAAACAATTTAACTCCTTTTCATCTTAAATGAGAAATCGATTTTAAAAGAGAGATTTTCAGAATTATGTGTTTTGGACAATGCTTAAGCTGAACCAGCAAAAAAATCAGTCATCATACTTTGTAGCAAATGTAAAAATGTAAATATATTTTATTTTATTTTCAACTTGTTTAAACATTCTAAACTTGTCAAAGAGACAAGTGAATGCTATAGACTTTATCTTTCTTTTATCCTAGCTAAGCATTGTACTACAGAATTCCCATCACTGTGTACTGGCTTCAAGTCCTTTTATCCCTAATAACCTCTTGTATATATGTGTATATATATATTTCTTGCATGTCCACATGGATCCATTTTAGGGCGACTCAAAGGTGCGTATGACCGCTCATCCGCCTACGTGTGGAACCGTTGGACTACGTGGAATCCACTTTCTGCTCCCTTAGAGACAAACGAGATACTGACTCCCCAATTTCGATTCTCTTTTTCAGGGCTATCTGCGGTCGTTAGGTATGGCCCGTACGGCGGAAGTGAAGCGAGATGCCCGAATTGGAGAGGCTGAGGCCCGGGCTGAGGCTCACATCAAGGAGGCCATTGCTGAGGAGCAGCGCATGGCTGCCAGGTTCCTCAACGACACCGATATCGCTAAGGCCCAGCGCGACTTTGAGCTGAAGAAGGCCGCCTACGACGTGGAGGTACAGACCAAAAAGGCCGAAGCCGAGATGGCCTACGAGCTCCAGGCAGCCAAAACCAAGCAGCGCATCAAGGAGGAACAGATGCAAGTCAAGGTGATCGAGCGCACCCAGGAGATTGCCGTGCAGGAGCAGGAGATCATGCGTCGCGAGCGGGAGCTGGAGGCCACCATTCGCCGTCCAGCTGAGGCCGAAAAGTTCCGCATGGAGAAGTTGGCCGAAGCCAACAAGCAGCGTGTGGTGATGGAGGCCGAGGCAGAGGCTGAATCGGTTAGAGACGATCTAAATGGGTGGAAGACAAAAAACAAAAACTTACAGCTATCCTTCGTTTGTTACAGATTAAAATCCGTGGTGAAGCCGAAGCTTTTGCAATTGCTGCCAAGGCCAAGGCAGAGGCCGAGCAGATGGCCCAAAAGGCAGAAGCCTATCGCGAGTACCGCGAGGCTGCCATGGTGGAGATGCTTCTGGACACGTTGCCAAAGGTAAGTTCCATGACAAGTAAATATAATCTCTATTGTAGATTGTCATTGCCTAGCTTTGACATACCTTATTGTATTGAAATATTTTGAGTAACAATTTTTATTTAATTATTTAAATATCTATCTAGCTAGCACCTAACTAAGATTTTTGTTTGAGTACCTGTGAGTTCGATGACAAGAGTTTAAAAATCTCATGAGTGTCTTGTATAGGTTACTCCATCTCCATACTGCATTTTACATTTAAACTCTTTGTAACTTTTGTTTGCCACAAATGTTTGATTTCAGTTAATGAAATACGTATTAAACTAGTTCAGATAAATATCAATATTCACTAAAGAGAAATTCAATTTGTAATAATATACCAATTCTAATCAGATAAAAAAAATGTAAAGAAATTTGATTTGGTGAACTAGTGTCTTTTGAAAGTATTGTTTGTTAAATCAATTTTTTTTTATTTACCACAGGTGGCCGCCGAGGTGGCTGCCCCGTTGTCGCAGGCCAAAAAGATCACGATGGTGTCCAGCGGAAATGGCGAAATCGGTGCCGCCAAGCTGACCGGCGAGGTCCTGTCGATCGTCAACAAAGTGCCAGAGCTGGTCAAGAACATAACCGGTGTGGACATTGCTCGGGTACGTTCCAATTCTGAATTTATCTAACTTCGAAGCTCGTCGCGAAGAAGGAAGACAACGATCCTAACGAAACCCAAACCAAAACAAATGGCAATCAAAAGACTTGGTAGACAAGAGGACGCGAAATTATTTGGCTTCCTTTGTTTGATTTGAGCTTTGATTTGCGATCTTGATTCCCTGAGTTCGATTCACTTTACGTTTCCTTTTTTTCTTCATTTCAGTCTGTGCATGCTGGCTAAAAAAGATCCCAAAAGAAAACCAATTCAAAACACACAATTACTCTTCAAAAAAAGTTTATAAAAATGAACAAAAAAAAAACAAATATGCAATTTTGAACGATCGAATACTTCAAAAACTGAAATCGAACGCATTTAAACTTTGTTTATGAAATTAACGGCATGTTTAATATATTTACGAATCTTTGTGCTAACCCGACAAATTTTGCAACATGTTTTACACACACACTCAGAGAGAGGAGCAGAGATATTTTGTATTCAATGTATATGTATTTATATAAGTGTATTGCACAAAGCGTGGAATAAATATTCTTCCTTGAATCAACAGATGTGGTTTTAATTTGAATTGGCCGCCCTTAGTATAGGTTCATTTGCTGGTTAGAAAAAATATAAAATTGTAGAACATAGCGATCGAATGTATTTAAAATCTAAGTTTACGGAAGTATTTAGTTGAAGAAAAAATTGAGGATAGTACCTTCGCAGGGAGTGATCGGATATTTTAATGGGTCCTTTTTTCAACTTTTGTATCAAGTGACAAAAGGCGCAGGCATGTTTTCTACTATTAGGACTTTAATGATGTGAAAGCAGCTTAAGCATTTTATAATGACTTCGTTTATGGATGTGAAAAGAAAAACACGTTTTAAAATTTTTAAGTAAATACTAGTTACAATAAAAATGTAAGTAAAAACGTATTTTCTGACATTTTACATACATATTTTCATAAACTGTTGTTCTTTTGACTTGGAGTTTGCCGGTTTGGGGGCTAATGCTGCCACATGTTTCAAAACCACTCCTCAGAGGTGCCAACCTTTCCAATAGCCGAGTTACCCCACAGCAAGGCTGCCAACCTTGTACACATCGACGCTCGAGAGCTCTGACGTTGCCACCACTGCCAAATGTCGACACCCGATAACATCGTTGTTTCTCTACCTCAAGTATTTTCAAAAATCCGAAAATGGGCACACTTTATTAGTTATTTTGGATCATCCGAAAACGGGCACACTCTTGTTTCGGTTAATAATACTATCGCCCCATCGCGGCCCCAAAATAAAAAACGGCTCGAACGCGCGACCATCGACCAAATTGGCTGCAGCTAACGCCGCCGAAAAGTGAAAGTATTTGCATACGAAAAGCGACCAAATAGTCGCGGAGTGGGTCAGCGAGCAAGAAGAAGCAGCGGCGCAGAAAGAGGCAGACACAAAAAAAAGGCGAAGCGAAGCGAAAATTAGAAAAAACTGTGCACTAACAGGCCCGCAAAAATCACTGCTAAAAGGTCAATTCACGTGTTAGTTAGTTTAATTAAGTAGTACAGTACGTCCTACGTCCGTGCAATTTATACGTTAAATACATATTTATGTGACCGAAATCGAAATCGGTGTGTTCAGTGTGCCAGAACGAGATAGCGAGACCGAGACCAAGATGGGCACAACAAAGGAGAGAAGAGAGCAGAGCGAGGGCGACGCCGCCACCACCCACTCAACAGCAACAACAACAACAACAGTAGCGGGGGATACTACTACGACAGCTACAACAGCAACCACGACGAATGCCGCCAAAAAGATTCGCCGCGCCTTCTCCATGCCACGCAATCCCTTTCGTTGGTCGCGTAAATTTAAAACGGCAGCAGTTTCCTCGTCGGGAGCGGAAAACGGAAGCGGCAAGGATAACGGTGTAGGAGGACGGGGCGGCGGAGAGGGAGAGCGGCGTGGCAGCCACTCGGCCATCTCGTCCTGCGTGGGCGGTGGGCGGGGCAGGAGCGGCAGTATTGTGTCGCTTAGCAGCTACGAAGCTCCCATTTCAACCAACAACAACATGGCCAACAACAATTACCACACCACCGCCAGCAATGGAAACACCAACAACAGTAGTACCAACACCAACAACCACAAACGGACACGTGCTCTTCGCCGTTCGTCCTTCAGGAAGTTTCTCAACAGGATCGCCCAACATCTGAGCTCAACGGTAAATGCCGTGGTAAGCTATACAAATCCTTTAGGAATACATATGTAGTATATACATTATTATACATTCAAAAAATACTACGTTATGCGCTAGCTAGTCTAAAAAGTAATTAATAAAACAGAAAATTTTATTTTCTAAAAAATTACTAGTAAATTACAATAAATGGTGCCATTAGTTTTAAAACATTTAGAAATTGTCTATTATATTTATATTACGTTTATGAGACACTCAGTCTTGAAAACAAATAACTAAATAAAGCAAAATACTACTCTGTATAAAAGAGGAATGTTATCACTAAATAGAAAATAATACCACTCATCAGACAAGCTTCGCGTAATATATGGGAAATTTTTAAACATTTCATCATCTTTGAATTCTAATAATTGCCGTAAAAGTAGACACATAAGTTGGTAACACTATTAACAATTGATTAATTTATTGTATTTTACTCGTGAATTGGGTTTATATGTTATTTCTGAATCTTGTTAGGAATAAAATTATCATTTTATTATAGACAGTTCATTTGAAATTATTTAAAATAGTAAAATTATGTGTTATAGTAACAGTCTTCGGAAACTTATACTTATCAACCTCCAACCTCCTCTTAAATAGAAAAGTATTGAAACTAACATAGTACAGTGAATCGATTATAAACTAAAGGTGCTAACTATATAAATTTTTCGCACCTAACAAATCCAGTAAAAGAAACACATATAACTTATCACTTTATTAATTCTATGTATAAAATTAAATGTTCAAAAAAAATAAAGATTCTTTTTGCAAGAAACTGGAAAATTATTAGTCCATGATGTGTACTCTAACGAAGTGTGTTTAAGATTAACAAAGGCAATAGTCATTGTGTCTAAATCACTTGCAAATAATATGAATTGTAACACTGAAATGTGTCATTTACAATTGTTTATTTGTGATTAAAGTGTGCGCATAAACGTAGGGTAAACAGTTCTAGTATACCTTTCTTTATTTTCTTTGTTTAGAGTGCAGTTTCTAGCTCCGTTCTTCTCTGTATGGTTAGTATTCCCCATATTCTCTATAATGTATCCCCATATTCCGTACTCCGTGCTTCGTTATGCCCCTTATCAGGGAGCCGTATATTCATGAAAGGCATCGTTTAGTGCGTTATCGACGGCTTTGTTTTGCTCATGTCTTGGGCTGCTCTTTGCTCTTTGTCTTCGTCCGACACATGGCATGGGCATCTGAATCTACATCTGACTTTGTCTCCGATTTGGCACTATGTCTATATATTGACCATATAATGGAGTACATCGAATGGGCACGAATCGCCCTTTGCCACGTTTCTGTTTTCGCTTTCCCAGCGCTATTTGTTTTGCTCCCCGTGTTGCTGAGTCATATTTTGCGTGACCGATGATAAGGGAGACGTTTCAACGAATAACGTATATAACAGTCCGAAAAGCGGCTTATTGGGACTTTGGCTGGCCCTCCTTCAGGGAGTTTCGGTATGGTAATCTATATGGTAGCCCCCGTCTTTGTTCACACATTCCATTCTGCGCCCCGGATAAAAAGCCTTTGTTTACACAACTATAAATACATTGGTATTCCGATTTTTTGAAGTGTATCTCAAATGTTCTATACGCTCTTCAGCGGCAATTTACGATTACCATACGCGAGGACGGCGGCGCATGGAAATTAATTTTATTTTTAAACAATTGCTGTCTCATTATTATCATAATTTTTGTTGTGCTTTCGGGTGGATGGGCGTCGAGGGAGGAGACTGTAACTAGGTGTAGGTAGGCGCCTTTTGTTTCGCAGACAGCAATTGTTCAAACAATTTTTGTGTAAATGTTGCCAACATTTGTTGCTCCGCGCGCTATTATAAACAAACAGGCAAGCAAACACACAGAGAACCCGAAAAACAAGAGTTTTTCAGGTCGTGCGCTGCTGGAGCGAGACAGCAGTTAATGATGGACTGGGGAGAGCCGGGGGTCGGGAACTCTGGGCAACTTGGGGGAACGGGGGAACCCAACTCTCGACAAGGAGGCGCAAGTCGACAAATGTGTGCCACGCTTTTGTCAGAGAAGACAGCACAACAAAGTGGGGAAAGCGACAACTGAGGAGCCGAAGACAAGTGCAGGGCGCAATGACACACCCCGGTAGCCTACAGCCGTTCCCATTCCCACTCCTCTCTAGAAAGCAATAGCACCAGCAACTCGTGGCTTCAGGAATTTAATTTGATCTAATAATACTTACATTGGGCGCCCAGTGTGTGCGTATCAATTTATAAACAGTAGAACTTCAGTGTCTGGAACTTTCTGCCACTTTATGATTAACTCAAGTAAAATACTATTTAATTCCGACAAAAATGTCAAGATGAAAACTTTTTCATTAGCTACTATTTTACTTTTTATACTCTCAACCGATTTCTAGAAAAATATTTGGAGTGCCAAAGAAATCTCTAAAGATCTTGTCTTGTTTTTGGTTTTAGAAATAATTTCGTTTTAAGGATTTGGTCTTGTTGTTATTTCTTTTACCTAAATTTTAAAGTACTTCTATACATTTTTAGTTTAGTTGAGTGTTGAGAATCACTGAGGTAAACATTATTTTTTAAATTGTTTAATAAAATATATTAAATCTCAAACCAAATTTCTTTGTAAAATATGTAATTACTTTGATAATGAACGATCAATAGAGGTTTTACTGTGGCTCTATAAGTTTGTTTGCTATACAAGTTTGATTAATTGTAGAGGGCAAGACCTTACGTACGTAGTGCAGCTGACCTTTTAGCGGTTTGAATTCCAGAACGATAACCGCATACGAAAACAGACTTAAATTCATTCAAAGCAAGGCGGCAATGAGTAGTAAAGTGGGGGAGTTTGGGTAGGGGTTTTTAAGGGGGTAGTGGGGGTGCAAGTGAGGGTGGAGCACGTAAAGCTCAATGAAAACTGCAGTATCTATAATTTCTGTTGTTGCTATTACAGCCATAGCCGTTTGTGATAGGAAAAAGACGGTGAAAACGGGGAAGCTGCACTTACGAGTATGGGAAAGCTCAACTGATTTGCCTGCTGCAAGCTTTAACTGTACCGTTATTGGTGTACACTGTACAGACTTTTGCCAGTTGCAGGTACATTTAGTAGCCCATAGTCTTACTTTTGTCTTTTGGCACCTTTCACCAACAAAGGCCACGAAAAAGCCAAAACATTCGTTGAGCTGAGCAACAAGTACCTATTACCGCTGTTGTTTGTTTGTAAGTATTTTCTTTATGACATTATGTGGCAATTGACCATTGTTGAGTGTAGTTGTTGCGCGATTACCTCATTGTAAACAATTGCCTTGATTTATGAATCATGCCGCTGGCACTTTTGCATCTCGTTTTGCGCATTTCGCATTGATTTTATTCAGAAGCTGAGTTTTAATAGATGCAGAAAAATAAAAGCAAAAAAATAGTGCAAAAGGGGAAAAGCAAAATGAAACGAAATCGCAATGCTGCGAGAACTGCAAGAAAACTAAGAAAAACGGCATCCAACAACACACCAGCAATAATATGGCTTATTAAAGATTGCATGCCAAAAATTGCAAATGCCAATGGGTGGAGAATGAGGGGGGGTTTTGGTGAGACAGGGCGGTGGCATAAAAGGCAGAAGTGACACTCTGTGTGACGATCTAACCAACAAAAAGTCCGCCAAAAACAACACGTGAGGTAGGGCGCACATGCTAACAAATACACAAGGGAAAATAATAATAAATAACATTGTCACTAATTTAAGTTTTTTAATATACAAAATAAATGTATTATTTGCTTATTTTTAAATCCGCAAATCATACAATTTGTTTTTACATTACTATTAAATTGTTTTTCGCAAATTGGGAGAGACCACGTTTTACCAGGACTATCGACTTTATCCATTTAATCTGGAAAAGTGTAAAACGGTTTAGTTTTGAAAGAACAAAACGTATGTAGGTACACACAAACAAGCTAAACTCTAAAAAGTTATACACAAACTCAGGAATACTGTTTTAAAGTAACAAGTTCTTAAAAAAGTAATGCAAATCTGATAACAGGTACATTTTTCTCCCTGTGCCTGCAACAGTTTTGTCTACTTCCGTAAGCTTTAGCTGTAGCCACCTACAAAACCGTGTCTCATGTTGTTGTTGTTGTTGTTGTTGTTGCACTTGTTGATGGCAAGATTAGTACGTAACGCGAGTGCCTACATTACCAGCCGCCGTCTCTGTTTGTCCGCTACTATTTGCTGATTTTCTATGATATATCAAGTGCACGAACAGAGGGAAAATACCCCCCATATATGGCAGGAGAGATGGTTCAGTGGGGGGGGGGGCCTTTCGCATATTACTACTCTTTGTTTTTCGTATTTCCGCCCAGTGGCTCACACGTAACTTTTGCTGTTGTACAACTGTGCGAATTATTGTCTATAGTTGTTTTGTTCGTAGTGCGATTCCTAGTGCTACAGTTGTTGTTGCTTTCGCTGGGGTTGCCTCGCACGTTTTCCCGTCCCTCTCTTCCCCTTTCTCCCTCTCTCTTTCTCTCTCCCTCTCTCGAATTCTGAGTGAATTCGCTTTCAAGGTAAAACCAATTGAGATCAAACTAATTGAAAAAATGTTTTCTGAATTTTTAGCCTTTGCATTTATTTTCGTACTTCCATGGCCCGGCACGTTTATTTTCATAAACAATCATTTTAAAATAACATTTCTATTTTTTTATTCTTTTCAAGGAGCTTTAGTTTCCCCAGTATGCTCATTGCATTGCAAGGGAATGAAGAATTATGTTTTCAGCGCTTAGGCTGTCTAATTGGACGTTACTCTTTTCTGTTTATTTAGTTCCCAGACGGCATCGAGAATTTATCCACGTCATTCGGAGTTAATTACGCACAGCTCAGGTGGCCCCAACAATGATATATGACTATAAAGTCCCATAAAGAGCCCAAATACTGGGGCCTCCCCTTCCGTAATACGACGTTATGTACTACACTATACATATGCGACAGCAGGTCCGTCAAGTGAGAAGTGCAAATTTATCGCTGGTCGTCTGCTGTCAAGCGATTTGCCCTTGCCCGAAAAAGCTACGCTTGGGCCTGGCAAAAATAGTCGGTACAAACCGAATGCTAGATATCAGTTAAAGTTGATAGAAGTCATAGGGGCTGTCTCGTAATAGTGGACAGTGCCGATCACAAGTGTAATGGGAAATGGGTCTAAATGCAGCTGACAAATCATGTTGAATAAGCAATAATAAATGTTTAATTATGGAATAAATTCTGAGTTCAGTGGTTCTTTAACAGATTCATCGAAACACTTAGTTTTATGAAATACCTAAGCTACGTATATGGTTTAATCACTAAACGATCATGACACCAAGTTGAACAAATGTCATTAAATAATGTTAGTTGTGAAGTAGCTATCACCCCAAGAGCATTGTGCACTCGCTCGTTGTGATATTAATCATTAATATTTGGTTTAGCTTCTATAGTTTTTTTTTTTTTTTTTAGAAAAAATCAACTCTCTCGGGTTTTACCTTAGTAATGTTTTTCATTTGAAGTACCCCTGATCTAGTGACTACTATACTTATATCGCGCACTGTATATGTAGATATGGGACCCCTGAGCACTCGTATCTGATAAGCGACGTATACGCAAGGTGGCCTTTGTAGGCGCAACCTTGACAGAGCTTCGCGTTCTCTTCCACGTAATCGAAATGGGCGTGGTGCTAAAAACTGGCATAATATACGGCATCTTATTAATTTACTGGGTGGTAAAAAGAGGGTTTAGGTCTGCCATAGACAGTAACACAATGAATGCTATTTCAAAACCTCTATCTGAAAAACCCGAAATCACAGCCGGGGAAATGTTTCACTTATAATGATTATAATGACATTATACATTAACTATACATTATCGCCATGTCACGTGATCGCTGGCGGGCCGAACTCATCGTTTATAGCGATCCAAAACTCGGAATAGCCGAGAATCGAATGCGATTTCGCGATTAGCCGATTGACGGATGGGTGGCGATAAAGCGGGAAGACATAAAGAAGAGTGGGGGCAGCAACTGGGCTCTAATAATAGTCTGCTCGAGCATTCCATTAATAAAATGCCGTCCAACCGGGAGGAGAACTCGGCTCGGCGGCGGAACTACGATCGCTCTCGATCTCGCCGAGATTCCGCTCTCTGGGGCCCAGCCCAGCCCAAAAGCCAATTTCATTCATGCTCTGGCCAAGATCTCGTAGGCAAAAGCAGCAGCAGCCACATCAACAGCAATTATCTTCAATTATTTACAATTATTTAATAAAAACGCAAACGTAACTGCATAGCCAACAGATATATATCTGCATCTGGAGCGGCTTGTTGTTGGGCTTACGTAAAGACAAGACAAATACTCGAGTGCAGTGCCATATTTATAAGTTATCTGGCTATGCCCCTCTCGTTTTGCTCCCCATTCCCCTTGTCTGTCTTATCACAAGAGCTGTGGCCGCATAAACACACATTCGCTCCGGCGGAATGGAATTTTTGCTGCCTGAAACGGCAAAAAAAAACCAGAAAAAACGAACTAAAAAAAGCAGCAAGAATTCGAGACGCGGGCATAATAACTCGATACATCAAGTTAAACGGAATACGCAAATGTAAACAAAGCCATGGGCTGATGGACTGAGGAGGAACTCGAGGCGGACGACACTTGATATATAAAGAATAACATTTGGGGCCACTTGGCCACTCGACGGCAAACAAAACGAGAAAAATTTGCTTAAATTTATAAATAATAATGACGATGATGATAAAATTGCCGGCGCAAATTGAGACAAGTGGCCAGTGGCTACTTTTATTCTATGCCTCCGCGTTTTTCTGGCTCAATTAACCAGCCAGCCAGGCAGTAGAAATGTAAAAATGGAAGTCGGGCGAATGCGGCGTATGCGCAACGTCTCGAAGTCTGCTGCTCTGTATCTCCAGCTGTGTGAGAAATGGCAACCGCGATTAGGTCAGCGGACTTAAGAACACAGACGGGAATGGCATAAATATATATATATATATATATATATATATATATATATAAATATATATAGAAGAAAATTGGACATGAGTTTGGAAATTCCACTCAATTTATCCATTGAGATGGCCCTTTCTCCACCGTGGAACTGTGGACTCGGCTTACATACAGCCGGCCATTTTAATTGGGTTTGTCTAATGAGCTGAGCTGAGCTTAAATTCGGAAACCTTTCAGCTTAACGCGGCTCCACTAATTATTAAGATAATCCGCTTAGTGGAGGGGAATCCGCCGGGTGCTTCAGTCTTTAAGCTAAAAGCCCTGGGATTGGCAACTCTTAAAGTCGGCCCCGGTTCATGCCCTTTGCAGGGCATCTTTCTTTTGTCCGGGGAGGCACTCGAGCAGCCACTTGGCCGCCGTGCAATGTGGTCACACCCCCGCCCTAGGAAATTTCGAGAACACAATACAAATGGCATTTGTTCGATGCAGTCAACGTCAGTTCAATGTCAATTTGCCAACAAAAGCAACAATTATTCAAAGATGGTGGGGAAGGGGAAAGGAAAGGGGGGTTGCCAATGGTGTCAGTAAGCTTAAACGAATGAGACAACGAAATCCCGGCTAATGTCTTGTGTCTTGGGAACTTTCCTGCTTTCCTGCTGCGTGATGTGGCGGAATATCTGTGTTAACTGTCAACCAATCTCTAACCAATCTCCCCTGCTTCTCCTGGAAATGCCGCATCTTCAAGTCGGAGGAGCACCACTCGCCTGCGAGTCGCATCGCCTTCATTGAAATCGTTCCATTCTACACCGGATGCTGGCGCAGAAAAGAGGTACCAATCTAATCAGGCTATACGCCTGCTCGAAATGTCATGATCACCACCAGCCCTACACCAACGCCCATCCCACACAGAGATTTATTTCCTTTTGGCCAATCTACCATTGGCCGCCGATTTCGTTGCCACTTTAAGTTTTGCGTGGGTTTTGCTTTCTGAAAACGGGTTTTTTGTTCGATTTGCGCTTCTTTGGGTCGCTGTTTATCTCTGTCTCTGTCTCTATTGAATCCATTATCCGCTGGCTTTTTGTTTCATATTTTTGTACAACACACTCGAATGATGACGTTACCAGTCTTACTCATCTTTTGTCCGGCTGTCTGCTTTCGTCAGCGGCAACTCTTGCATTTCCCCGGGAAATCGGGAAACAAACCCACTTAGCATTGACCCCGCAACAGCCGAGTGACCTCCAAGTGCGGCTGCCAATTTCATAATCCACAAAATTTCATTGCTGAACGCAGCAAAAGCCTTTTAAAGGCACTCGGCCACATCGAAAATGCCGCTGCCAAAGAGCCTCAACATCAGCCACAATTCATTCCGTTGGTTTTTCAGAGCTTGTTTATTATATCGTAAATTCATATTCGGCCCCTTTAAGAGGTGTTGCTTCAGTACAAAAAGAAAAGATTTGCTACAAGCGATCACTTAGTTAAAGGCTAGAGATTATCCATCGAAATGCTGAGGCTAGTTATTGTTCGGTTTGGTTTTGCACCGCAAAGATTTCCCCGCGCTGTTGGCTTTTTTTGCTTTGTGGAAAGTTTTTTTCAGTTCTACAATTTATCCAGTCACACCTCCGCACATCCTATTAAAGCAATTTCGATTTCTAGGTGATTAACACCGAAATTTTCCAGACGATTGCGCCCAAACACAAACACACACACACAACCTCTTTGGTTTACCCATCTCCTTAGATCGCATTAAACATGTACTCCTAATTGGTTCATTACATATCATATTTGCATATTAGTAGAGCGAATTCGCGGAAGCCTTTGACTTGCCGAGTGATGATTTAGTTTTATTGAAGAGTATTTACTTATTCGTTTGTGGCTGACAAGCCTTTCTTTTTTCGCCTTGTTTTCTAAATATTTCTTCATTTATCGCAAATTGATGTTGGCGCGCAGCACTAAACAATTTTTAATTGGCAACGAAATTGAAACCCAATCGCCAATTGGCCCCTGGTCCACTCCACTGCACTCCAGTGTGATCTGGAAACGGGTTTTCATTCAGTTGACCAGCCTGCAATTTGTACTCCCCAGCGACTAACACACCGCATTTTCCTCTCTCTCCAGGCGAACAAACATGCTCAGCCATCGGGAATGGCATCCTCAGCGAGCTCGGGAGGAGGAGGAGGAGGAGGACCAGGCGGTGCGGAGCGGGTGCCGCCCATCGGAGGCTATCAGTGGCCGGCGGACCAGACTCCGGGCGTAATGGGACTGAAGAACCACGGCAACACCTGCTTCATGAACGCGGTGCTGCAGTGCCTCAGCCACACGGACATCCTGGCCGAGTACTTTGTGCTGGATCAGTACAAGGTAAATACATACTTTTATTATAGGGTACTCTAATCCTCCAACTTCTTTACCTTACCACAGGCTGACCTTAAGCGGCGCAACAAGATCAACTCGAGGAAGTTCGGCACCAAGGGTGAGCTCACCGAGCAGCTGGCCAACGTGCTGAAGGCGCTGTGGACCTGCAAGAACGAGAGCGACCACAGCACCAGCTTCAAGGCAGTGGTGGATCGATATGGGACGCAGTTCCGCAGCTCCACGCAGCATGACGCCCAGGAGTTCCTGTTCTGGCTGCTGGACAAGGTGCACGAGGACCTGAACACGGCTAGCAAGCGGCGCTACAAGAGCCTCAAGGTGGGGGCAATCTCAAGTTGGCGGCTACCCCGTCCTGGGACGACGCGACTAACTCTTTCTCCTCATTGTTCACCCGCGCAGAACTCGTATGGCCGCTCGGACGAGGTGATCGCCGCCGAAACGCTGGCCAACCACATCCGATGCAACAACAGCTTCGTCCAGGCCGTGTTCCAGGCCCAGTTCCGATCCTCGCTCACCTGCCCGCGCTGCGAGAAGCAGTCCAACACCTTCGACCCCTTCCACTGCATCTCGGTGCAGCTGCCGCAGCTCACCCAGCAGACGATCTTCGTCACGGTGGTCTACATGAAGCAGATGCCCCGCCAGGTTCGGATGGGACTGCGTGTGCCTGCCGGATCCCCAATAGTGGCTCTCCGAGAGCAGCTGCATACGGACACAGGCATCGAGGGATCGCGCATGGTGCTGGTGGACTTGAACGGCGAGGGGTTTTCGCGGGTATTCTACGATACACAGCCGGTGGAGACTCTGGCCAGCATTGAGACCGTCTACTGCATTGAGGTGCCGGAGGCGACGACGCCTGTTCCCAAGGCTGATGCCCCGCCAGAGTCGGGAAATAAGTCCGCTCCTGCGGCAGGTACTTCTGCTCCCGCTACTGCTCCTGCAGCAGCTCAATCGCAGGCCGACATGCTGCTCCTGGTGGCCAACATGTACCGAGCGAAGGATGGCAAGGACATCACCCGCTTTGGAGCGCCCTTCAGCATGAAAGCACCACGCGATTGCTCTTACCAGGATCTGCAGAAACGGATGCTGCGCGAAATGGCGCCACTGCTCAAGCCAGAGGTCTTCTCCTATGCCACGCCGCTATCTGAGATGTTTCGTATACGGCTGCAAGACCCCTCCGCCGACCCGGACACGTATTTGGAGCAGGTGGCGCACCCTCTGCTCACCGAGATGATCGACATGGCGCTGTCCGTGCTGTCCTCCGAGGCTGGACCACAGCACATCAAGCTGCTGCTGGAGTGGAGTTCCCCCGAGGAGCACTTCCTGAACAAGCAGCAGGATTCGGTGGACGAAGTCGTTGTGGAGCACGAGAGCGTGGCGCGGCTAAGTGCCAGCAAGCCCAACGACACCGCCTCCCTCACGCTGGAGCAGTGTTTGGAACACTACACGAAGGCGGAGACTCTGAGTGCCGAGGACGCCTGGCGCTGTCCACACTGCCAGCAGTACCTCCCCGTGGTGAAGACGCTGGGCCTGTGGTCTCTGCCCGACATCCTGGTGGTGCACTTCAAGCGCTTCCGCCAGCACCAGTCAAAGGGACCGCAGGCTGCCAAGCTAACCACCATGGTCAAGTTTCCGCTCACCGCCTTCGACATGTCGCCACACCTGGCACGCGGCGTCCACGAGAGCGCCAGCAGCTCGCTGGGAATGGGCACGGGAATGGGGCTCGGATTGGGCCTGGGTTCAAATCCCTGGAAGCGGGCCCGTTCCGGCGATTCGCGTTCTTCCACGCTCAATTCGCGCTGCGACCCAAAAGACACGCGATACGATCTATACGCCGTGTGCTACCACCAGGGTGACACCCTAGAAACCGGTCACTATACGGCGGCCTGCAAGAACCCGTACGACCGGCAGTGGTACAAGTTTGATGACCAACGCGTGAGCAAGGTGCCTGAGGACGACATCGAGCAGGACATCATCAATAACGAGGCCTACATGTTATTCTACCAGCGACGCAGTGTGGACGCCGGCGAGTGCTCGGGATCCAGTTCGAATTCCGGCGATCACTGGGTATCGCGCATTGCCCCGGCGCCCTCGTCCTCAGCCTCCTCGACTTGTGGAAAAGATAAGGAGCCGGTAAAGTTGGAGGGCTCCAGTGAGTCCACCGAAACTACGGCGGCAGCAGTGGCAGAGAAGGCTCAATCGAAGCCAGTTGACATACCCAAAATTTGCCAGGAGAGGGCGGAGGGTAAGTCAAGCTTAGTGAATATTGAAGAATATATTTTAAACCAATTCAATTCACCACTTTCAGTTAACGAAGAACCCACAGCTGGTGCTCAGGAGAAGCCATCAGCAACACACGAGCTCAACATTGAAGAACTGGCGTTTGCCGATGCCGATCTGGACACCAGTGTAAGTGAGAATAGCAAGACGCAGGCAGCTCTAGCAGCCGAAGATGAACCCGAGCAGAGTGTTGTAGAGGAAGCCACGCCCATATTTGCCATGGATGAAGATTGCTCCGACCTTGTGGAGGAGAAAAATGAGAATCCTGCTAAGAAAGAAGCTGACATCTCTGAAGCCCCTCTAGCTACCGAACCAACCAACGCCGAAGCCAAGGTCAAGACCAACGGCCATGTGAGTTCTTCACCCAGCTCTTCATCCTCGGAAAGTTCGCTCTCGTCACGCTCCTCGCCGAGATCACTGAGTACCTCAGTGACGGCGGCGTCCACTTTGCAGAGCAAGTTCAACGGCCACATGAATGCCGCCCAGCTCTCCTCCAGCTTGCAACTATCCCGGCAGGTGTTGCACAACCACAACTGGCACGGATCCAGGAACAGCGTGTCGGTGGTGGAGAATGCCACCCATCATCACCAACAGCAGCAGGTGGCGGCCAGTCTAAGTTTGCGGCACTCCTTCTCCACCAGCTCCAACTACACGGAGACTCTGTCATCACTGCTGCGGAAGTCGGCCAACACTTGCAGCAAGGACACGCTGCTGTTCATCGACCAGCAGGGTCACCATCACACAGCGGGACTGATTGAAGATGATGATGATTCGTATATGGGCCGGTCCCTATGGGTACGTTAAGATAAAAAATCCAAAAGAACTCGAAGTAATTTCAAACAATCATGTTTTACAGATATCCCCCGTGACGCCACACAAACTCATTACGGTTTCGCCCAAGAATTAAATGCGATATTATGATCCGTACGGGCCATAGATACAAACAGAAATGGAAACCGAAAATGAAAATGAAAACGAAACCGAAACAAGAACATACACAAACGCACTATAGCCATAAGCCTACAGTTTACTTTATATGATATTTCTAAACCGGAGATACCGAGCGACAAGCGAAAAGCATAATGAAGATGTTATACAACTCTGTTTACTTTAAGATATGTACTCATATATACGATAGTTGCAATATTGCATTAAGTTTGAAAAGTTGGATGAAACTTGAATAGGGTCCGTAAGCCTAATTAAGTTTATTTATTCGCTGGCAATTCAAAGCCAATGGTGAGCATTAATTTTCTTTGTATTTTACCGAATTGACATTGATTTGTTTTTAATAATTAACGACTACCAATATTTATTTAGCCAAACAATGAAGTACAATTTGATTTTACTTAGTTTCCCATTTCATCCGTATACCTTCTTCTTGTATAGTTCTCTATCGATTTCTGACGTAACGATGAAGTGCTTGGCATGCCTAAATTTAGTTTTTTTTTACACGAAACCAAGTTTCAAACTACAATCTATGCGTATAGTTATAGATCTAAGAACATGTATTCTCTTTAATTAAGATTACCTTTATTTCTATATCAATCTATTGCTTGTCACTTTTCCACACCCACATACAATTCTGGTACAACTGCATGATTCTTTCGATTTGATGTCGGGGCTAAGTTTTGTGGGGCTTTCATAATGCGGATCTATATACAAACATATATATTACTTTATGAATAATGTATTCTACATGTAGAAGAAAGCATTACACCAAAACATTATATGATAAAAAATGTTTAAGGACTCTACCACATTGTTTTTTGGAGAGAAAGAACTTTATTACGGTGTAAAATGTTCATTGTATTCATAAATAAACGTGAAGTTGTTGGATATGAAATACGATTTTGAAGCAAAATAATAAACTACAAAATTGTCTTGGCTGTCGGCCGTTATGAAAAATTAGGTAGAACCTATGGCCCAAAATAACACATTACCCGGGTCCCCTCATTATTAGCATTCATTTAAATTAAATTTAAATTTTCCATTACAGTTTTTTGCCCAAAACAACTCGAGTAATAAAAAAAATTAGTTTTTGACAAAAAGCCTGATCGTTGTCCAAAAAACAAGGAGTATTTTGGACACAAACATGTCCTCTTAAATTGCAAAGCCATACCTTGCTGAACTACTTATTAAGTACGCTATCGATTTGTATTCACACCTGGATATAAAATAATCATCAATCAATTCAGTGTGCGACTATGTTTGAGAGCACTTGGTATTTGATGATCCTCTTCATCGTTTTAAGCCCGAAAGTATGCAGTTGAGCTTGGAAGCCATATCCGAGCTTGGCTCTCTCGGAATATGCTAAATTCAAGGTAAAGCTTTCTTTCTTTCCACTTTCTCGTACTCTTGCTAGTTGACCGGCGCTTGAAAGCAGCCGGAGGTTCAACGTCTGCAGCGACATGGCCAGCGACTCAGTTCAGTTGCTGCACTTGACGCGTCTGGTTCTGTTTTTCCCCTTTGCGGATCGAAGAAAATAGAGTCGAAGAAGAAGGCCAAGTCCAAGTCCAAGAACCGAGACGAACAGAAAAAGCGATTGAGCGGAGATGGATTATCGCCTAGTGCTGGTATGTCATCATTACGGGTGTGCTAACTGGTAACTTCTTCCGGGGCTGGCGAGTCAAGTCAAGTTCGTTGCACAAGTCTTTTGTTTTGCAATGCGCTAGCATTGGCAAGCTAAGCGATCACGTTTACTGTTACCCAGTCCCAGTCGCAGTCGCTGGGAAGCGCCCGATTCTGGAGCATGCTAATGAATTAAGCTAACTGTGGAGCAGCGTTATGTTCTAACTTCTGACTTTTCTGGCCGGGTGCCGAGCAACTTTCCCGTTAGTGGTCGTGTGGCACGCATATTTGGAACTCACACCGCCAACGAGTTATATTCGTTCTGGCCAGAACAGAAAAGCCACTCTTTCAGTCTTTGGCCTCCGAAAGACGGCCAATTCGGGTCTCCAATCTGCAATTGGGCTACCCATATTTACCTATGCAAATTGGAATGGTTCCGTATTTGTGTTGTGGAACTCTCTCGCAGGGCAAACGAGTTTTTGGCCCATTAGAAGGGAAAAAAACAAAAGAATAAGTTGAACAGAGACTGACCCAATTTCGGATTCAAATTGCGCTGTGAACCGTGTCACGAAAGAGAGAAATTCCACAGCTTCTTGGCACTGCATCCGCCCACCAAAAGCACTGCCACTTGACCTGAATAACTCGACTCTTTACGAGGAACTTTTGGTTTCGTTGGCGATGCGATGCCGATGCCCAAAATTTCAGGGAAAGTTAAGTTCCCCTGAACAATTAAATGGTCAAGTGAGCCGAGCAGAGAGATGCAAAAGTCGCGTCTCGGTTTCAGTTTGTTTATCTACACAGAAACAGAAACTTTCGCGCTTTCGCCAAACAACAAAACACCGAAAAGTGTCTGATCTCGACTCTTTCTCCGGACAATGCCGACCATTCACTGGCCTACCATTCTGTGGGGCCATTAATTTGACTCCAGGCAGTGAAGGCACTATGATTCCACCTCCACAGTGACCGTCTGTTGTCTTTCTGCCCCTTTGTAGAAAATTCTCAGCTTTCTGCTGTTGGCCCAATTGAGTTTCGCGCAGCCGCAGCAGCAGCAGCAGTCGCCATCGGACTACGGCGAGGAGCAGCCACCGGAGGGCTACTACGCCTTCGTGGAGTCCCCCAATGCGGTGCCGCCGAAGGTCAGACTGCCACCCTACACCTTTGTGAATGCGGAGTGCAAGGATGTGGCTGCCGGCAAGAAGTCCGCCGTGTCCGTGCACAATATCTGCGGGGATCTGAACAAGGGTCAGATACCCAAGAATCCGCTGGGACAGAATGTGCTTGGGGAGCCCTATCCCTTGTAAGTAAAGAGTTAAGTACTGGGGAATCCGTAAATCTCCAATGAAGTTATTCTCCCCCCAGTGAGCTGATTCGCAACCAAACGCTAAAGTTCCTTTCGAAGACCCTACCCGTGCTAAAGGCCGACGACACCCTGCCCAAGGTCACCCAAATTATCCGCGACGAGCCCGTGGAGCAGCTGGACAGCAATAACATTGACAGGCCATATCCCGCAGGAGGTTCCACAACCCGCATCCGACGCAGTCTGCCCGAGGGAGTGGAGTCCAACGAGTACAGCTACTTTGATCCCGCCCTGGACGAGGAGGAGCAGCATCAGCATCCGCACCGCGAACGAGATCACCAGCAGCGAAGAGCCGCCGAGGAGAGGAAGCCACGAAAGTTCTGTGATGGCGGTGGAGTGTAAGTAGTTAACTTCAAAAAAATAGAAATGGGTGTAATAGGAATAATACTCTTGGTGTCAATTTAATACTAACGTATAAACCGGTCTTTATAGGATAGTTATTATAAGCACTATCTTAGCTCAAAGACTTTAAGTTAAGAAACTTAGAGTAATGGAAATTCGTCATGATTTTTTTAAATTTCTTGTACTTTTAAAAAAATATATAAACCTATTAAATTATTTACTATAAGTTGGCAAAAAACGAGAACTGAAAGAACTATTAATCAATAATTATCATAAGCACACAATTTAAAAAAAAAAAGTATTCGATGGAATTTAGGTTCACTTTCCATAACATATAAATATTTATATGGGTAAACAACAAAACTGGAATTTGCATAGGTGAAATTTTAGGAAAAAAGGTTCGCGATTGAAAACTATTAGTTCTCTCTTCTCAACCCACTCTATCATAAAATTTAAACTTTTTCCACAGATTCTGCACCTTGTACAGGGCCATCCAGGGCGATACCGGAGGAGCTGCACCTGCCACGCCCACAGCGGAGCGCCGCGAGGAGGTAGGCCCCATCCGGTACGAGGGTCCGCCCACTCCCTGCCCCGCCAAGGTAGAGTACGCCACGCCCGTCTTCGCCAAGAACTACCAGGGCGCCTGGCGGTACGTGGTCCAGATTCCCTACGAGGGCTACTTCACCCAGACGGTAGAGGTGACGCGCTGCATCCAGGCTCGCTGTCACTACCTGGACGGCGGCTGCCTGTCCTCGCCTCGCTGGGTGAGTCTGCTGGTCGCGGAGATCTTCTACCCGAACGCAGAGGACACGGTGCCCACCAGCTCGACCACCACGCAGGCGCCCTCGGTTCAGGACTTCCAGGCCTACCAGCAGTATCTGCAGAAGCGAGCCGGCGTGGCCACCGCCTCCGACGGCACATCTTCCGGAGCATCCGGCTCCGCGGCGCCCTCCGATGCCCACTGCGATGGACACGACGAGCTGGGCTGCTTCCAGGTGCGTCTCTACTATGACTGGTTCCTCATCCCCGGCTCCTGCAAGTGCTGGCGTCCGGACTACTTTGCCAAGTACGTGCGACGGAAGTCGGTGGCCGACTTGTGAGCACTGTGAAAGCTGGACAGGATTCCTCACGTCGAAATCCTTGGAATACGTTTAAGCCCTAGTACTTAATAGAATACAACTTTGAGGTGAACGGCTCATTCTAGTGATCCATCCCAGCTCCATTGGATCACGCAGAGTTTGCAGTTCAGATACATCTACCAGATACATTATTAACCTAGGCGATTAGCTCCCTCTTTCGACTGATTAAGCCAAGCGCATTGCATTTCTACTAATAAATATGTTTCTACCTAAATTGAGAGAGATCTCTATGGGTGTTTGGACCCGCTTTTGGCCTAGGCTGTGTGTGTGTGTGTTTTTGTGTGAATTGGGTTGGCCTCCTGGCGCTCTCCCGCTCTGAAAGATCCACGAAAAACAGAAAAACCACAGAAACCAGTCGCGCAAGTTGCGCATGCGTGCGAGACTGAGACTCAGGCCCCAAAACAAAACCTCTAGTGTGCAGTCAATATAACCAGTTGGTTGGGTTTGGGAGCTTCGTTCGGGGAACCGAGCCAAGCTGCATTACATATACACAGAATAGGTGCAGAGCTTGCGCAGAAGCCTTGACGAACGGCCTCAAAAGCTGCCAGAGAAGCCGCACGGAAGAACTGGATTGCAATTTGATTTCGACTTGGACCTCAGGAGGCAGCGTTTCCGCATAGCTTGAGTAAGTCAGCAAATTGGACGGCAGACTCTTTGTTTATAAACAAAACAAACAATCGAAGTGGATTTACAAACAAGGTTTGGAAACTGCAAAGCAAAGTGGTTTATTCGAAAAGATGTTACACTCTTAACTAAAAACTCCTTTTAAAAAGTTGTATTAAAAAATGTCATTACCATTTGAAATATAAAAACTAAGAATCTGGGTTAAATTAGTTTGGTTCATGGCCTGAGTCTTTCGTTTGGCACCATTCAATTAAATTCTACGAGATTCGAAGCGTGCAAAATCTACACACATTCCATTTTGACTTACCCATGCAAATGAGCTCCCATGAATATTCAGTTATGCATTGGGAGCAAGCGTGGGACGATCCGTAATGCCATCCCACTACTTTTCATTTTGCACCACCCGCAGACGAAGATGCTCCGCCAGAACACCAGCATCAGTCTGCTGAACCTCAGCATTGGCGACGGAGGAGGCGGCAATGGCAATGGCAATACCGGTCAGGCACAGTGCCAATCCCTGGACATGGATGCTCTGCCCAAGCAGTTTGTGCTGTCCATGAAGAAGCTCTTCGACATTCTGGACGACAAGCAGAGCGGCTACGTGCGCTACACGGACATCGAAAAGGGCTGGCAGGACGACGGCTCCAAGGGACTGCCCCGTGGGGTGCTGGACTCACTGCGTCGGGTCACTCCCAGCAGTGGGCTGCTCTCCTTCGAGCGCTTCTGCGCGGGACTAAAGTTGTGCCTGCTCCGAAATCAGCAGCAGGCCCTGGGAGAAGTGAAGATGCGGCCTCGTTCCCAGGCGAACATGGCTCCGGAGATGGACTACAGTTCTCCGGCTCCACCGCCCAAGCCGCCACGTCAGGTGGCCACATCGCCGCCTGCCCTGGGAAAGGTAGACATACGCCATGCCCTGCAAAATTGGCAGCTCAATCTAATGGCGGATGCAGGAAAGACCAAGGCGCCGCAGACAAGGGAGCAGTTTGAGCACCGGGGATCCGCGGATGGCGGCTCCTCCTCAACCTCCGCCTCGGCCACCGATTGGAGCCTGGCCGCCCTTCCCGCCTTGCCCAAGAAGTCGAGCAGCAAGCGCCGGGAGTCGCGAAGGCACACGCTTCAAAATGGGATCGATTACAACATGCTTAAGCGAATGAAGCAGCTGGAGGAGCAACGGGAACTGCTCTTGTTTGGCCTGGATGGCGTGGAGAAGGCGCGCGACTGGTACATGCAGCAAGTGCTTAATGTCCAGGAGCAGATCAAGTATTTCGGTCGCTCGGGAACCAGATTTGTAAGTTTTCGGTCCCAGCCGTTTTTGAATCAAAAGTTAACCTGTTTGGATTGCCCACAGGAGCAGTGGTCTGAGCTGCAGCAGGAGCGACTCAACTTCCAGCGTGGTCGTGTTCTGGAGGCCAATCGCAGTCTCCAGATCCTGGCGGACACCTGGGAGCACGGCGGCTACCCACTGCACATTAACCTGGCCCTGCCGACGGCCGCCGTATCGAAACCCCGACAGATGTCCGATCTTCTAAACCGCGTCCGCGAGAAGCCGCCTCTCCTGTCGGATCTGTACGAGCCACAGCACTCCCATCCGCACCCGCACCCGCAGTTCCTGCGTGCCATGTCCAACTTTGTGCTCAGTCAGCCCTCGCCCGTCAGCCAATCCTCCGCCGGACTTGGTGACGCCGATGTGGTCTACTGAACAACCAAGATAGCTTACTTTGTAAATAGTGTATTATTAAACGACTCAATCTCTAAACTAGAGGGGATTTGGGTAGCGGCGCATGTACTTGTTAAGCTGTTTGTAGTTGAGGTTGCTTCCGGGTTGCACAATGCCCTGATTCACGGTCTTCTTGGCCTCGAACTTGCGGTCCATGTAGCACTTGTAGCAGTTTTGAAACTGGCTGATCTCTTTGTGGCAGTACTTTTCCACGAACTCGTTGTCCTTCAGGCAAGCGAAAAGGACGCCCATCTCCTGAAGGCAGGCCACATCGTTTCCTGAGTCGGCCTTCCCACTCACGGTGTTCTTTAAACGGAGCGGTAGAATTTCCTGGAAGGGCACGTCCTTCTCGCTTTGCGGCGCTCGGCCACGGGCGGCGAACAGGGCACTGGGTACTCGCATCTGGAACACTTTGGATTAGTAACTCCTGCTTTTTCACTCACTATATACAATTTTAGTTTACCTCGTATTTTCCAAAGTCTCCTGGTCGAACAGCTGATTGGGGTTACGTCACGAACGCTGCTCAACACTGGACCAGCGGCATCCTTCGCTGTGAATGGCTTTTCTGCACGCTCTGCCGTTTACCAACCCTAGTCGCCGAACAACAAAATTGAATTGAGGAAATTACAGACAAAAGGTAAATAAGCAACCTGCGGGCACTCCAGGAGAGTCCCTCAAGGATCACCGAACACCAAGCCACCGGCCCCATGAAAGCCGCCGAGGAGCGCCCCCTCTGCGGGCATCCACGAGCAGCTGCAGCCGCAGTCGAGCAAGCCGCCGACCAGGAGGATCTGGATCTGGATCTGCACGGTGACCGGGAACGGGAACGGCCAATGGGGCTGTGGGAGGGCGTCACATCCCTAAGCAGTCGCAAGCGCCAGTTGAGTCGCTTCCACCCCTACCACGGATCCAACATTCAGCTGGGCGACGACGCTACCGTTGCCTACCGGAGAGCAAGCTTTGCCGACGCCCTGACCTTCTCGGAGCGCCCACTGGCCCCCGGCGACATCTTCCTGGTGGAGATCGAAAAGATAGAGCGCGGCTGGTCGGGCCACATGCGCCTGGGACTCACCGAACTGGCGCCCAATGTGATCCGGACGAGCAGCGAGGGATTGCCGCACTTCGCACTGCCCGACCTGGCCAACCTGGGCAACAGCTGGATCTACCCGATATCCAAGTTCGAGATGAACCAGCGCCAGGAGGCCAACGACATCATCGAGCCGGAGACGGACGACGAGCCCCACAGTACGTACTGACTGACTAAATGGAAGTGTTTACTCCACGTAGCCAATTATTCTTTGCCAGGAAACCTTCTGGGCGACGCCACGCACGTGAGGACTCCTCGCGGGCTGTTACCAAAGAGACTTCTGCGCCCGGCGATGGGCAACGGCAACGATTCGGACATCTTGCTCACGGACAGAGGCTCCCGCATCGGGATCATCTACGTGCCCACGGTGCACAGCGCCTCCAAGGGAGAGCTGCACTTCATCATCAACGGTGTGGACCGCGGCCCCGTCTCTCGAGACATTCCGCTTAACAGAGCGCCCCTGTTCGTCGTGATCGACGTCTACGGCACGACCAAGCAGATCAGGATTATCCAGCTGGAGGGCAGTAAGTGGAATCGTTTGCTGGTAGCCTTCTGCAGGTTATTTAAATCTTTGTTCTCGCAGTTTTGTCCCTGCAGAGCGCCTGCCGCAACGTCATCCTGGAGAACTTCACAGAGGACGCGATCACCGAGCTGCCGCTGCCGGAGAGCATCAAAAGATTCCTGCTGCGCCGCGACTAGAGCCTCCGGACCATGAGCTCTATGCAATAGGGCCCAGTGTGTGTGAATGTTAGATGCATGTGTGAGGGAGAGTGCATGAGCCTGGGTCGTGATAGTATGTTTACCCATATATATATTTTATACGCCTGCAGCGCTGCCGTTCATTGACCCCCGACTCCCGGCGGGATTGGGATTGGCATTGGCCGATCCCCGCTAGAAGGCGCTTATATATTTGTACTTTCTGTAGATATATTTTGTAATTTGGTTCGAGTTACCAGTTTAATACACACCTCGCCCTGGACGATCCTATGTTGTGAAACATAATCTTCGCCAGCGTTTGTGTATGTATAGCTCACCGAGCGTTAAATGGAGGTCTTCTGGCCGCCCTGCCTTTTAGCGTTTTGGTCCCGATCCCCAAGGCGATTTCCGTTTCCATTACCTCCTAAGTATATTGTTGCTAAATGTAAGTTAAGTCCACTTAATAAATGATCGATAAAAGATCTTCGAACTATAGACGTTTATTCAAACTGGATATGCAAATAGAGTGTGTGGTTACAGAATAAAAACGGGAGAGATCCGCCCCCGCCGACTACTTGCCGCGGTTCTCCGCCAACTTGGCCTTAAAGATGGCCTTCAGCTCATCGGCTCCATCGCCGTTCACCTCCTGGTAGTAGGGCAACTCTGCCAGGCGCTTCAGCCAGCCGTGCACTTTTGGAAACTTGAACTCATCGATGGGAGCGGCATCGTTGACCGATGCCACAGTGGCCACGGCGCAGAAGTCTGCGATGGTCAGTTCGCTGCCGCACAGGTACTCGTCCTGCTTGAGGAAGCCCTCCAGGATCTCCCAGCACTTCTGGATGTACGCGATCTTGTCGATGGAGCAGTCCGTGGATCCATGGTACAGGATCGGCTCGTAGAGGAACCGCAGGCGGGCGAAGAGGTGGCCAGAGTCCAGATGGAGACGGGCATCCACGTTGGCGCGTTGCACCAGGTCTTTGGGGTACAGCTGCTGCTGCTCCTGGCCGTACTTCTCCACCAGGTAGGCGCATATGGCATGTGAGTCAATGATCGTGGCTTCGCCATCGATCAGCGTCGGGATCGTGTGTTGGGGATTCAGCTTGAGGAATTCCGGCGTCAAATGCTCACCCTTCAGCAGGTTAATTGGCCTGGGTACGGGCGGGCGGAGACACTTGTTAATTGAGTTAAGTGGCGTGGTGTATGGGAACCTACCTTAGTTCAAGGTCGAGTCCGATCGCCTTGGCCGTGAGGAGGACGGCGCGGGATGGGGGGCTCAGTGTGGCGTAAAACAGAGCTGGCTTCGACATGGTGGACTCACTGGATGGGGGGATATCTCGACATTAGTACAGTGAGTCAGGCTTAGAGTTCTTATTATTCCTAAAGTCTATATATGGTATTCCGGATCGAAAGATTTCAGTAGTTCTTATAAAATTATTAATATATACATAGAGAGAATTATAGTGGTATCTATTCTTCGCACACTTGTTTTTAAATGTACAGAACATTTTGTAGATATCAAAACAGTAAATATGGTTTGAATCAACTAATGGAGTTTTTTATGGTTAAGCCTTATTCATCTCAAAAATTATAGTTATCAGATTTGTAGCTGACATTAACAATGTACCCGACACCCCATCCGAGTACTCATAATCGCCTAAAAGTGGGGTTCTTATCGGCAAACTGTGTGAGTCAGTCACTGTCCCAGAGAATCAATGATGTGGGAGTCTTGTGGGGGTAGTCCGGCACATTCTATTTAACGACTCCTGGAGCAACCCTCGCAGTGGGCAGTGTGTCAACAAGCGATCTGATCAGATACCAGAGCTCTGCTAACCGCACTCACACCACCTCAATAACCACCACCCATACCAGTATACCAGTACCGAATCCGTATCGCACCCACAGCAATATCAGATAACCCCCGGATCTGTGGCACGGTAACTGGCGACTTATCAGAGCACTTAGCACGACAACCACACAGCGAAGGAAATTTACTGGGGCTATCGCCGACCCTGTCCCTTCCCATTTAGGCCGCCTTCCCCTTTTTGCTACTGGGAATTAAGTTTACAAAACAAATGTAATTAGCAGCACGCACACACACATGTAGATCGCGCCCCCACTGTTCGAATGCACAGGCAATCGCCGGCGAATTGTTTTTCTAGTCAAATAGCCAATGCAGCAATTTGTGCGCGTGTGTGTGGGTTTGTTTTTTTAAGGGGGCTGATTTTGCGCATTGGTTTGCATACACTCGCAACTCACACTTTTCTATGAACACAAACGTATGTATATACTAGAATGTATAAAGCTGGCAAACGAACGTCTCTTCCGAAGTCCAAACGCGATCTGAATCGCGAACGAGAAACTATATAGAGGCTCCACTAGCTCTGCCATTAGCTCTGCTGAGAACCCATTTGCCTTGGTGTAGGTGAGATTGGGAGTGGAGTCCTCTCATCACGTTCTCTCTCTCACTGCCTCTCTTAAGCTCTCTCTCCTCCACAATGTTATTTCATAGGTTTATTCATAAGGTTTTGGTACAGGTTAAATCGTAATATGTTTAGGCTCTACGAGTATGTGATTAAGCGAATTTTTATATATGTAACTCTATATAGCATGTAGCTTGTAATACCAGCTGCGGCTCCGTTGGAATTCTCTATTCGCCGGGATCCTTGAGCACGAGGAGTACGGGTTAAAAACCATGGGAAATATGGATATACATAGATCCATGGCGTCGTGATCGAAACGGGAACGAAGCATTAACACTAAAGATCAGATCGAGTGCAACGAATAGAGAGAACATTGCATGTGTCATTGGAGATTTCGCGTGGAACTCAATCATATTCAACTGTATCTGCTTGCACTATCCTCTTATCTAGTTGTCCAGCACGCTGCGCTTGAGGGCCTCCTCCAGATCTGCGTCGAAGCTCTCCGGCTTTGAGTAGTCCGCCGCGAACTTGTCCTTGGTCGGCGGCTTCTTACCGGGATCCATCTTGGCCTTGACCTGCCCATTCAGCTTCTCCTTGCCCGTGGCCTCAAAGGAAGTCCTTCCAAAGTCGCTGGAGAAGTTGTGTGCCTCGAACTGGGCAAAGTTGAGGCCCATCTTGAACTGGTCCTCGAAGTTGTCGTTAAAGGCGTCGAAGGCCTTGGCAGTGGCCTTTTGTTCATTGGGCTTGCTGGTCAAGCCAGTGGTCACCGATGAGTTTTGGCCCACACCGAAGTTGTCGTTAAATGCATCAAAGAAGGAATCATTGAGTTTTGTATTACTAGTGGTTGTGGCCGCGATCGTCGTTCCGGAGCCAGGTCCAGACCCCGATCCTGCAGTGGTGGCCAGGGTGGCAGGGAAGTCATCGAAATCAGCGAATGCGTTCAGCGCCGTCTGGGACTTCTGGGGATTCGGCGTGGAGCTGGAGTGATGCGAGGTGGTCGAGTGGTACGATGGAGCCGGACTCGAGTTCAGGTTGAAGGCGTCGAACTGCTGGAGCAGATCGTGGTTGAGGGGCGTGGCCGCCTTGGGCTTGCCATTATTGTTGTTTAACATGTTGCTCAGATTTTTGGCGGCTGCTCCCATCTCGTCTAAGGGATTAGGGATAGAGTTAGAGATGATTTACTAGGTTATATATATAAGTGACCTACCCTCCGAACTGAAGTCCTCGGCAAAGTTATTTTTCTTCTTCTCATCAGTTCCTTTGGGTTTCAGCTCCTCCTCATCGTCTGCGAAGGGATCCTTGATGCTGAAGGGATCCTCGTAGCGGTAGTCCTTGAAGGGATCGTCCTTGAAATCGGTGGGTCCAATGATGAGGCCAGAAGTCGGAGACTTCTGGCTGACAATCGCTGCTCCAAAGGCATCAAACACACTGGCTCCCAATCCCGATGCCGGCGTGCTTGGATTCTGCAGCGGTGTATTGGAACGCGACAAATGCTGGTTATTTGGGCTGGGGGCGGTGGTGATGGTGATGTTGCTACTAAGGGGAACTCCTCCCGCTCCCGCTCCCGCTACCAATCCCGCTGGTGATGCTGATACAGATGCTAATACCGGGGATGGGGCTGCTGGTGTGGATACCGGTGTCGAGAGCAGGGGATGTAAGGTGGTGGTGGGTGTGGGATTGGGCGTGCTGGCCGCCTGGCTGCGGATCTGGCCGGGATCGTCAAACAGCGAAAAGCTGTCCAGCAACGACGATCCGCTAGAGATCAAAGCCGGAATAGGGGGCGGAAGCGGGAGTGGGGGCAGGGAAAGAGGCGTGGCCGTGGGCGTGGGCGTGCTTGGAATGTTGTGGAGCTGTGTTGTGTGGGTGCGTCATGTCGTGTGGTATCGTGGGGGAATAGAAGTGAAATGAAACAAAATTAAATTAAAATTAAACCAAATTAAGCGGAATCAAAAAGATAACACAACCAAGGGGGAACTGAAATCAAACAAGGTCAACGAAAGCGTTCAAGCAGCCACGTAGGATGTTGTAGTTTGTCTAGGATCATGACCAGAACACAGAGAAGTGAGAAGGATTTGGGGCTCCTTCCTCCAAAAAAACTTCGACGGACGTACGTTGAATGATGTCGAACATAGATATCTTTTTATTAATAATGCAAAACGTTGTGTCTGTTACATTTTTGTATCGGTTAGGCTGGGGTTTCTCTAAAAGTTCTCTCTATAATTATGTATTTATGCACGGAATATGCATTCTCGGTAAATCAATGCACGGAAGCTTGTTAGTTTCGGTGTGGGTGTTCGTACATGTGTGGCTATAATAATCAAGATCTGACAAATATATATATATGTACTTTGATATAGTTGAGTGGGGACCAGCTCCCCTCTCAAGCGCGAACTGCTGGCTACACTGGGGAACACTAAACGGCTCTATAAGCTGACTGGAAATGAATTTTCGGTAAATAGTAGTGGGCACTCCGATTCCGGCCTCCGATTGCCCTCGCTTGCCCCGCAAAATTCGAACTTTCGCGGCAGTTACACCAATATCTGAATATCTGAATGCTTGTGAGGCTCGTGTGTAAAAATGCTTTAATATAGAGTATGGCTGTATAATTGCTTTAAACTTTAGTATTCGCATATGCAGAAACAACAAACAACTTGCATTAAATTCCTTTTAGAGTTCTCTCCCCACAAAAAGAAATAACCGGGACTATACACTGTCCTCCAAACGATTTAAAGAGGAATGGAACCCATAATAGTAATAATTGTAAGCTAATACATTGCTGCACAACATTGGGAATCGAACGATTAGGGCTTCCATCCGTCTGCTGTTTTTTTTTGCTTTTGGTTTTGTGACTACATTTATAACACGACGATACATAACGCTTGAAATTGGTTTGAGTTGTGGTTGAGTTTCGATTGAATTGATTTAGTACATTTAGCTAATTAGGCATGAACGATAATGCTGCGTCCTCTAGATATTATACCATGCACCGTGACTGATATATGTACGTTAACGTTAATATGCGGCTGCAAATAGCTTTGTACGCTCAAATTGATTTGTTTCGTTATGCTGCTAGAGGAGGCCATTCATTAACAGAGTATGTGTGTTAGTACTGGTATATATCGTATATAGAATGGGTTATCTTAAGATGTTCACTGAAAATAGAGAATTGCAGAGATGAGAGACCAAACGGTTAGTTTTAGTACGGGCAACACCAAGGCAAAAGCTACGGTATGTGTGACATTGGGCGGTGAAATTGGTGATCTGGTGGTGAGGGATTTATCCGGCAGTGTTTTGTAACTACTACTAATGGCAAACCAAAACAGCTACAAATCAAAAATCATAAGTAATCAATTCTACTTTTTAAAAACGTTGCATAAAAGTGGTTTATTTCTACAGAACTTAGGAAATGTTAGGAAACGAAACAACCAAGGATTAGAGCTATTACAACATACTGGAAGGGTGCGGGTGCGGGACGCATGCATTACCACCGATCCCAGCGGACACTGAACTGTGGAGTACCAACCTTATTGTCAAAGTCGTCGAAGTCGGCGAAACCTCCTCCGCCGCCGCCTCCAAATCCACTCGTAGGCTGTCAAAGATATTCAATTAGGACCCTTCTATGGAAGACAACCTCCAAGTCGGCTTACCTGGGCTGCCCGTGGGGGCGCTGGTCGCGGGGGCGGCACCTTGGACTTCTTTGGCGGCAATGCTGGACTAGGGGACTCCGGTCTGGGCGGCGGACCTGACTTCTGCATGTTGGGGCTGAGCACCTGACCCTGGCCAGTTGGAGCATGCAGAGCGGCAAACGGATCACTGCCAAAGTCGTCTTTTCCCGGCTGTTATGTTAATATGCACCAATGAGTAAGTTTAGAATTCGATTGACTACTTCCCAATCTCACCTCTGGAGTAATGGCGTCGTTCTTGTTGGCCGCAAAGACGTCCGAACCGAAGGGATCGCGCTGGGTCGTTTGACCAAATGCTGAGCCCGCTCCGCTCTGACCAAAGGCATCGAAGCCACTGTCGAAGCCCGAGCTCATGTTAAAGCTGTCATCGAAGCCGGTGGAAATCGCGGGCTTGCTGGCCGGCTGGCCGGAGAAGGGGTCGGTGCCAAAACCATTGGTGGCCTGATTGGCGGCGCCACTGTTGTTCTCCTCGAAGGGATCGTCCTTGGGCATGTGCACCTCTTTGGTCAGCGTCTGGCGCGCCTCGTCAAAGTCCGGCTCGATCTTCAGCTGGTACTCGGAGACGAGCTCGGCGTTCTGGCTCTCCATGGCCGCTCGACAGATGAGCAGGGCATCAGTCATCTGGCGCTGCGTCTCTAACAGCTGGGTGACCATCGAGCGAACCTTCGAAACGGATTGATTCGTTATTCGTTGTTATGAGATATGGTCTAGCTAAACTTACCGAGCTGATCTGCAGTTGTGTGACTTGCAGGTGGTTGGTCAACTTCGAGAGCTCGCGGTTGTTGTCGTCGTACTCCTTCTGCAGCGACGTCTCCTCGTCCTTGAGCTTCTGCAGCTCAGAGCGCTTGGCGTTTAGCTCGCCCTCCTGCTCGTTAATGGTCTCCTCCTGCATGTGGCACTGGTCGCGAATCTTGGTCACCTGCAAGCAAGCGGATTTCGAGTTTAATAAAGGGTCATTTAAACCAAGGACTTTGCACAACACATAGGCCAAAACATAAATCACATGAACGAATGTACGGAATACAAAGCAAATATATATACAGAAATCATGAGGAACTAAAACAAACCTGATCGTTGGTGCGCGATATGTCAAGACTTACGTTGGCCAGCACGGCCGTATTGTGGGTAACCTTAAGTGATCGTAATTGTAAATTTAAGTGCATTCACCAGTTTAGTATGGGTTTAGCCAATTGTTAACAGAGTGTCGGAGGGAACATGATAAAGAAAGGAAACCAAAGTTGGAATTTAAGTTTAAAATAAAAAGAAAGCCTAATAGCAAGCAAAAGGCAAGCAGTGGCGCAGGAACACCCGAAAGCACCCGCATAATCATGCAAATAACTACTTGAGCCTGTAGGTCGTCCAGTCGTTTCTGGGCCTCTCCTCGCTGGTTCTCCAGCTGCTTCAGCGTGGCGGTAAGAGTGTCCAATTCGCTCTGTACAGGGAGATTTCACTTATAAGTGAAGAACATAAATATTTCACTAAACTCACCTGCAGACTGCGCACTTCGCCGTTCTTGATTCGCACATCCGCCTCCTTCTGGGCAATCTCCGTCTCCAGGACTCGCCGCTCGCGGGCCAACTCCTCGATCTCCTTCGAAATCATCTCCAGCTCCGGGTTCGAGTAAGTTGGCTTCACCTCCTGCGACTGCATATCCACTCCAGACACTGTGGCCCGCATCGAAGGCGGCACCATGTTGGCGTTGAGCACATGCGGCGGATCCACGCCGCGCTGCTTCCGCTCCACGAACCACATGGCCAAGGCGAACTGCTCCACAGTTAGCTTGCCGGATTGATTGGTGTCACAGAGCGCCCTGAAACGGTACGACGGGTTAAAAGGGATACCCTAATCTCGAAAGATATATTTACCAGATGTCCGCCAGACTGCGCTGCGGTATACCCGACTTGATGAAGATGTCTTTCACCTCGAGGCCGGAGACTAGGCCATCCTTGTCCAGATCCGACTGCCGGAAGATGTCCTCAAAGCGCTTTAGCTCCGCCGGGGTGACCACCCAGTCGGCGTTTGCCGTAACCGAGGGTGGAGCCCCGATGGGTATCAGCGGATCCGTCTGGATCAGCGGCTGGGAACTAACAGCGCCCACCGGCGGAATGCGCGTCATGGGCGGCACAGCCACCGGCAATGGCGGAATGGCCGCCGGGGGGGCGATGTCCTTGGGGAAGTTGGCCACGAAGCCGCCATCTCCGAATCCCTCGCCACTGGGAGCACGCGGCATGGCAGCAGCCGGTGGTGGGGGCATGGCGGGTTTGGGTGGCGGACCTGCACCTCCGGGCTTCCGAAGTTCGGGCGGCAGCACACTGGGAATAGTGCGCTTCTGCAGCGTCTGGTAGACCAGGTGCATTGCCACCACAAACTCGTGCTTGTCCAGATTGCCGTCCTTGTCTTGGTCGGCCAAATCCCAGATTGTGCCCAGAATGCCCATGGGCAGCTTGGAGTCCATCAGCACGCCCTTGACCTTGTTGCCCGGCAGCATGCCATTGTAGGGACCCAGCGACTCGAAGAGCTGCTCGTACTTGAGCCGGTCGATCACACCGATGGACCAGTCCCCGTTGGCCACTCCGCCGCTGGACACGGGCACCGTCTGGATGCGTGCTGGCATAGTTTTTGGTATTTCACCCTGTCAAATTGGTATTATTAATTTTAAAAACTCGTTTTACCAACAATTTTTGCATAAATCTACGTATAGCAGCAAATAATAAACCTAGCCATCTAACTGAAGCCCCTGCAAAGTTAAGAACTCACAAGCTTGCGCTTAGCTAAGAGCATCGTAATTTATTGGCCAAATAAAGTTCGCTTTGTTTATGAAGCTCAAACGTTTTTCAGTTAATATATGCACTTTTTGCTGTAGAGAAAAAAACGTTTTGCATTGACGAAAGAAAAATGATTCTTAAATTACAAAGCCCTCAATGTAATTCAAGAATAATAGTGGCCAGAACAAGGGACATAATCAAAAGGGTAATTGCAAGGCGGGAACCAAATATATACATACAAAACAGAACTCACCACTAACTCTAAAAGCTATGGTCAAGTAATTCAACTTGGAATAACAAACTACTGCTATTTTTTGCGGTGTTTGAGAAAAACGCTAGTTCCATAATTATATAAGAAATATTACAATAAGAGCTAGTTTGAACAAATTTTTGATTGGCCTTGCTTAGTATTAGCATGATATATATGATATACTCATAGATATGCAACCAAGCTTATTTTATTCGTTACTCACCACCTTCGGCGGATTGGCAGTGTCCAGATAGATGTTGTTCATATTGGCCACCTGGCCCGCCTGCGACAGCGATACCAGCTTCAGGGCCACGAAGAATCCAGGCTTGTCCAGGAAGCCCTTGCCGTTGGGGTCGGACAGATCCCAGATCCTGCTCAGCACCACGTCGCTGAGGCCCGACTTCTTGAGAAACTTGGCCGCCGTCATGGCCTCGATTGCTCCGGTGGCTTTGGGGTCAATCTGCAAAAATCAATAGGGGGTGGGTATGAGTTATGGGCTGTGGACTGGCGTTTGTAGGTGGATACTCTCGGCCAGGAGGCGTGGCGCACCGCTTACCTGTTTGTAGTAGGCCTCGTAGACGCCTATGTGCTTGCTGCACACCTTCGCAAAGTCCACGTTCATGGCGCGGGATTGGGACTGGAAACCACCACTGGACTCCGACTAGCAGTGCGAAAACGCGTAAGCCTGTTATCACAAAATCGATTTTTCTCCCCACTGGCTGGGCGGATGTGCCTGATATTGGGTTCCTGATTAGCACTTGGGCGGAATTCCGCGCTACCTCGCACCTGTTCACCTACGATGACGCTTGCGAAAGCCACTTAGAGGCGAACTGGGCGCATTGTGACCCCGAATTTAGCTACTCTCGAATTTTAAAACGCCTAAAATTGCTTTTATGCACGGGTTAGAGGTGGAAACATCGATAGTAACAACGATGTCATCGATGCCATCAAAATATCGGTCTTATCGATGTTTGGGAGGAGCTATCGATGTTTGCCGAGTCGGGAGCAAGTCTCAGCTAACTGACCATAAGCGTGCCATCTCTAGTATTGAGTCCATCCAATTTAAATAAAATTATATTTGCTAACATAAATATCACTGTCCACATTCACAGGTCTTGTAGGAAGCACGCGGAATTCAAGTCAGGTAAAACAAAACAGATTTGGACTGATTATATTTGTTTATAAGCTGCGACAGCAGGGGCACATTAAATTAGTTTTAAGTCTAACGGACTTGCGAAAGGCAAGAATATACATTTTATCAAAACCTGACCACCCTATTTTACAGTTAGCATAGATACATATATTTTAAAGCCTGGCGCTTGTTGCTGATCAACCCTAGGAAGATTGTGTAATAAAATACATTTAAAATGAATAATCAACCCGATCTGAGCTAATCTATTCAAAATAAGTGATACTCGTTGGTTATGTCGTTGGTAATAACTATATAAGAGCACTTGAAAAAGTCTTGCCTTGCCGTTCCAAGAACTTGACGACTTGGAAATTTTCCTGCTTTCCAATTAGGACACTTTCTCAGTGGGCCTACAGAAAACTGCTTAAACTAATTGTGCGTTCTTAAATTATTTTGATTTTCAGTTCCCAAGCCAAGGACTCAAGGCTTGATGTGGCGGTGATCAGCGACCAGAAAAAAATATTATTTCAACGAAATTTTTATGGGCGTTAGAATTTGGATATGTGGTACCCAAACAATTATAACTGGCAGCATAATAGGGCCGTTGTCCGTCGCAACTTTTATCAATATCCCAATATGAGCGCCTGCAACTATGACATGCAGGTCTTCTACAAGATTTTCCCACAAAGTCGGCCATATAATTTCTACCAGCAGCCGGTTAACTATTATAACTACCAGCACCGGGGTTTTCATTACAACTTTCAGGAGCAGTGTTTTACAACACCAATCCAGATTAACCCACATAACTACCCACAACTTAACCAAAGATCTAACCACTGCAGTTTTCCGCAGATCAGACCAAGCTATTGTTCCTATACGAGTAAGCAGGGAAATTGCAACCGGTGCCGTTCTCCGAAAAATAGATTATGTAATTGTTCTTATGCGAGTCAACAGGACAATTCGTCTCAACAACCAAAAATAGCCGCCAAGGAAATGGTGGCATCTTTGGAAATCGCTTTAGTTGAGAATAGTTCTGACCTAGGGGGTGGTGGAGAAAACGATTATTGTCGGGCCCTGTCACAAGCCGTTGTAAATGAAGATTTTTTTGAAAAAGAGGAGTCAGCTTGTGCCGTAAGTATGATAGTATACACTAAACTTTACCCTTTTTATATTAATTTCTCATTCCCGCAGAACTATTCACGATCCAGACCAAAGGATGAGCAAGAAACCAAAAATATTCTGTCGGACGATGAGGAACGGAAAAGCTCCGAGAAAGTAAACTCAACGCATGTGGAATATAACGAAGCACAGGCATTTAAGTGTGCAGTTGAAATTTTAGATTTTTCTGAGGAAGACAAAACAGTTTGTTGTGTAAATATGATATTATTAAGCAAGCCTGAAAATATTCATTATACGTATTCGACAGAATTATCCACAAAAGCCACAAAACCCGGAGAATACTAATCCTTCTTATTACCTCGATGAGCAAGAAATCCGAAAAATTGTATTCGATGATGAGGAATTGAAAAGCTCTGAGAAAAAAAACGAATCATCTGTGGAATGTGTGTCAGATGATACGGGATGGATAAATTCTGGGAAAGAAACCGCATCGCCTGTGGAAAATAATGAGCCACAGGCACTTGATTTTGATTTTTTTCAGGAAGACGAAATAGTTTCTTCTGTACGTATATTGATATTTGACCAGATGTACCACTTTCAGTAAGCCTATTCTTCTCGACAGAACTTTTCGCAAGTCAAACCGAAATTGCAAAAGCCACAGGATTCTTATCCCATTAGTTACCCAGATGAGCCCAAAATCGGAACGAATGAATCCGAAGATAAGGAATGGATAAGCCTTAAAAAGGAAAAACCATCGTCAATTGTAAATGTAAATGAGTCAGTAGCGCTTGATGGGAGTCGTGAAAATGCCAGCCCTGCTAGCCATGTGGTACTGTTAACTTGAAAATTATGGCCTACATATTTACTAAAGATATTTCTTTTTCGGTCAGGACGACGAATGTATATATCCTGAGGACTCTGTTCGCTTGGAGTTCCAATTGCCGGCTCGCGATATTAAGGCTACGCTCAACGTAAAGGAGCGCTTTGAAATGCAGTTGGTGAAGGTGTGCAGTCCACACAACTTTAAAATCTGGATATATGACGAAAAGATTCATGACTATTGGGTCTTGTCCTGTAACATGCAGTAAGCCTAATGTTTATTAAACTATTTTAATAATCTTGGTTTCAACTGCAAACCAACATATATTTAATATATTTTTTATATACAATTTGTTACTTATATTTTTATCCTTTTTTTTCTGTAGAACGTTTTACGAAAATCAAGACATGAAAACGTTCACTATTCCCGGGAGTTTAATTGCCTTGAATCACTTGTGCGTGGTGCGATCATGCAATTCGGGTGTGTGGGAAAGAGCCAAAGTGGTGCGACACCAACCAACTAACATAATGAAGACCATAGATGTGGAACTCCTAGACACCGGGGACATAATGTGTGTGTCCTACGGAGATGTTAAGTTTTTGAAGAAGGAGTTCGCTGTGCTGCCGCCGCTATGTTTGCACGGGCGCCTAGCCTATATAGTTCCCTGGAAGGGTTCGACATGGTCATCGAGTGTCAGTGCCTACTTTTTCCGTCTGATTCGCTACCGTAGACTTCTCGCTAAAATCGAAGCTATCAAGGTATGCTGATATACACAACTACATTAGAATCGGACTTTAATTGATAACTCTTTAAATTTAACAGGATAACGTTGCATACCTGGTACTAGTGGATCCGTTAATTAATTCGCCTATAAAGAACATAAACAAGATACTTATACACTCTGGTTGGGGGCGTCGCTGCTTCACACCCTAGCTTTTCTCTAAATTTAATTACTGACTTCAAATTTCAACCATAATGCTTAAGTAAAATAATGAAATTTTGCTTTCATCCTCTGGATCGTTTATAAAATTGATTTTTTCTATTATGATCTTGATGAACTCGATTATGTTATATTTCAAGAGCAACACTCCCTTCTGATTTTGCAAAAACAAGTTAACTTGAATAAAGCGTTTATAAAGCACAGTATCTTTCTGAAATTAATGTTTATGAATCATCATGTTTTATTTTTTTTTAACGGAGTTAAAACGTTGGTTTCTAATTTTGGATCCAATTTTCAGAAATTTTAAAGTTCTAAAAATCATATGTTGGTTTGTATTTTGGTTCGATTTTCTTTTCATTTTAATTATGTAATTCCTCTTAGTGCTAGCCCCTATCTATTTAAAACTATAAAGATTTTTTATACACAAAAACAAAAATTTTTTTATTTAACAGTTAACACGACTTGCAAAAACAAGTCAACGTATACAAAACACCTGAATATATTTGACCTGATTTACAATAAAACCTTTTAAAGGCACGTGAACATGAAGGTGCGAAACAATAAAATTAGCTTTTAAAGAACAATGGCTCATTTACTATACAGGAGTCCTTTTGCAACCAAATCGATTATTCCCAGTTTCTGGGAAGTCCAATATAGAAGACCAAAAATTATAATGGTTTTGCAAATACGATCCAGGACATACATGCTGCAATCAAAAGAGTTAAGTAAAAAGTAAAGTATCCAATTACTACATACAATCTTAGCTGTATGCGGGACTTAGGCAACGAGGTCAAAGGTTCCTTCATCACATACTGACGTCCACCCAAAATGCTGAGTTTCATGTACTCATGGTCGTCTACATCGTTGGTATTGATCTTAAATCTTTTCAAAGTAACATTTTTGTATACAACTTTAAAATACACAATAATGACGCCGAAGCTTACATCCTTCTATCGATTGCGCCCAGTTCCTTGTAGATCTGCTCAAAGTGTGAAGACTTGAAGTCCCAGCTTCGCGTTGTAAAGAACTGCAAAACCTCCAGACCCACAGCGACTTTTGTTTGTACACGAATCATGCTAAAATAAAAGGAAATAAGACGATCATTGTTTCAGCTCCTGCCAACTTCTCATAAACAGCATACAAGCGACGTTGTCCGAAGATTAGTAGTAGAAAGTCGATACAGTATGCTGGCAGCCACATAAACAGGACAGTGCAGATGGTGTGATAGAGTTTGCTGGAGGTCATATTGCCATCGGGATACCAGAGTCCAACTTCGAAGGGGTACTTAATTCCCAAGTCGCGACCTACATCCATTATCCACTTCCATGTGCGTTTCTTGGCATCGTCCACGGTCAAATTGTAGACAGGTATCTGGAGAGCTCTGCAACGACGGATTTACATCATATTTATATGGATGGCATAGCAGAACCTACCTCTTCTCAGCAAGACTGTTGTGGTAAGGTATTAAAATCAAACCGTTAATGGCGATGTCCACGGGTATGACTTCAGACTTAAGTTCACCATTGCAGATCATGGATCGGATGACCCCTTTGCCGGCGCCAATCAGGACTCCCGTAGGCCCGTTCATATTGTCCACCCAACCTGGCAGAGGCTCAGCAATAGCTGGAGTTACTGGGGGAACAAAGATCATGTCAGGTAAGCCCGTAAATTAGACTCTTGACGAGTGTGTAGGGGGAGTAAAACACGGGTCAGTGGCGATATACTCAACAACCTAAGATGATTTTTATTTGGGCTCAAAACCTCGAATATTTGTAACTAGAGTTAAGCTAAGTGACTAATTTATTGCCTGTGACCACCAAACCAACAAGATTCCATCGGGAACTGGACTCAGAATATGGCCAGCACCCCCGTCCACTTAAGGAGGTAGTAGAAGAACAGTCCCACGATGAGTGTCTTGCATACGATATCCACGACCCATTGGCTGGAATAGAAATATGATCCATGTAAGTTTACTGCCAGCAGAGCTTTTTACCTATCTCACATCTTCATATGCACGCGCGCCCTGGGAATATCCTGTTCCTTCTCTTTGAGAATGAACTTGCGAGCTCCTTTGGCGCACTCAATCATGTACTCCTCCTCGGTGTCCTTAGTGTTCATGTTCATGTTAAAGCTAAACGAGAGAAATTGCTTAAGACCCTGTAAATGTTAAATAAATTAACAAAAATTACATAGCCTTGTCTTCCTCGTTAAGTTTGTTCCACAACGAGGCGTAATTGTCAGAGCGGAAGCACCAGGCATTGAGCGTAAAGAACTGCAGGACGCCCAGACCCGTCGAGATCTTCTCTTGCACCCTCAGCATGCTAAATAAATTTAAGAATGTTAACTCTTATCCAGCAAGTTCAAGGCGCCACAACTTACAATCTCTTTTGGCCAAGTATTAGCATCAGGAAGTCCAGGAAGTAAGCGGGCAGCCAATGGAACAGGGCCACGTTGAAGTTGTGGTAGTACTGGTTGGTTGTGACGCAGGGGTCCGGGTACCACAGGCCGGCGTCGAAGGGGATCTGCTTGTTGATGCGCTTGCTCATCTCCACCACGGTGCCCATGCACATCTTTCTGTGGTCCGCATTGGTTATGTTGTAGACGGGCACGTTGGCAGGACGCTTGGCCTGCTTGTTGAACTCGTAGGGGATGACGATCAGTCCGTTGATAGCGTAGTCCACGGGAATGACCTCGGCCTTGTTCTTCTGGTTCACCAGCACGGACCGGATCACTCCCTTGCCGCATCCGATCATCAGGCCAGTCGGTCCGTTAAGGTTGTCCACCCACCCGGGGAGCGGCTCGTATGCGGCCGGGGAGACTAGAAGGCGGAGAGAAGAGAGGCTTACTAGGAGAGGTCCGATGGGTACTCCAGCTGAAACCAGTCTACATACCACGAGCCAAAGGATGATGGTCCCCGAAGCCGTATTAAGTGTGTTAATGTGTGTGTGGGTGTGTGGGTGTGGGTGTAAGTGGTATGGTGGAGATTAGGTCAAGGATTAGCCAAGGATGAGTGTGCGACTTTAGAATTTGTAAGGTATAGGTAAGGTAAAGTTGTGTAATAGTTGTGTGGTTCTGTTTATGTTGTTAGTGTTGTCTCGCGAGCGGTTGCTCCTCCGCACTGGATCAACACTTGGACACTTGAAGCACAGACACATAAGCTCAGTACACAAACTTTTTATTTTCACATGAAACATAGATAATCACTTAAAGTAGAAATGTAAACCTGATCCGAAGCCTCTCGTCGAGAGGCCCGAAATGGAGCCCCAAAGCGAACCTAAGCGGAGTTTATTTGAGAAATGCGCGCTAATGAAATGGGAATGGTCCGGGTCACCAGGCAGATCACTTAGACGCCCAGGAGACGTGACACCAAACCGTAGGTCCAGTAGCATAGCGAGCCCACGATCAGCATCTTGCACACACGGTCCAAGGTGTACATTCTAAAATTGAAAGGAACGAAGGTGGAGAGCTCAGAGATTGTGATCTGGGATCGGGGATCTGTGAGGCGGGGCTCGCTTACAGCTTCAGCTGGAGCCGGGCGCGCGGCAGACTGTCAGGCGACTCCTTCATCAGGTACTGCCGCCCTCCCTGGACGCACGACTCAATGTACATCGGAATGGTCTCCTCGGGATCCATGTCCATATTAAAGCTTTTGGGCGGGAACGATTGGTTTTAGGGTTGTCAACTCAGTAACACTCAGTAACACTACTCTCGTGGTACGTACTTTTTCCTATCCGCCTCGTTGAGCATGTCCCAGAGGGAGGAGTAGGCGTCCGACTTAAAGAACCAGGCGCGCATCGTGAAGAACTGCAGCACCTCCAGGCCCACAGAGATACGGTTTTGGACGCGGATCATGCTAAGGAGAAACGATCAGGATCTAGGCCCACGAGCCGCCACAGCCGCAACTTACAATCGCTTCTGGCCGAGCAGCAGTAAGATGAAGTCGATGAAGTAGGCGGGGAGCCAGTGGAAAAGTACCACGTTAATGTTGTGGTGCAACTTGTTCGTGGTGATGCACCCGTCCGGATACCAGAGACCCGCCTCCATGGGGTACCGGTAGCCAATCTCCTTGCTCATCTCGATCACCTCGCCCCACTGCATCTTGCGGTGATCGGCGCACGTGATGTTGTACACAGGCACCTGTGCCGGCCGTTCCGTCAGTTGGGCGAACTGGTAGGGGATCACGCACAGTCCGTTGATGGCGTAGTCCACCGGGATCACCTCGGACAGGTGGCGCGTGTCGATCAGCATCGAGCGGATGACGCCCTTGCCGGCACCCACCATAAGGCCGGTGGGTCCGTTCAGGTTGTCAACCCATCCCGGAACGGGCTCGTATGCCGACGGCGACACTGGGCGGACGGGATTTGAGTTCAGGCTGGCGGGGATTGGGATTTCGATTCCCCGTCCAGCAGTTCCGGGGATCAGGCGGATGCGGGGGCGGGGGTAAGCGGGGGGCTGGTTGGCGTTGCTGTCTTCTTCTGTTTTCATTGCATGCTCATTGAACTTTTTGGTCAATGACGACGGCGTTTGTGTGCAGTGGTTGATGTAGTTTGTAGTTGGTAGTTGCTAGTTTGTTGTTTTAAGCAATGTTTTTACATGCCGAGCCATGTAATCGGACTTTTTCTTTTCAAGCACTGTGGTTGTTGTGGTGGTGGTTGGTTGCTTTCAGCTTGGCCAGATATATTTTGCCTCTGCTGTGGTTCATGTGCGGTGTTTGTATTAAGAAGCGCGGCAAGCGGGTGAGCCCGCCACACAGAGTAGGACGCGGGATCAAACCGGTGGCGATGTCATAAAACACACGGAAAGCGTAAAACACTTGACAAATTAGCGAAAAGCGTCAAGAAGCGGCTTAAAACTGGCACCAAAGCATCCCACTCCCTCATGTAGCCATTCATAAACATCTGCTAAATCTGCTTAGTTTCGCGAACTCAGCGGGACTTTGTTAGCCAGTTAACGAACGAAAACGCAACCCGTGCCTATATTGACTGTATTTATTGATTATTTGCCGAGCAAAGCGGGTCACCACTGCCTTGAACCTACAACTGCTACAACGAGACAGTTAGCTGCTCCTCCCGACTCGTCAATCTCAAGATAAGTTCGGAGGGAACTGTCAGCGGTACTACCTATTTGCGGCCCCGCCTCTTACAGAGAGCCTTAATCGGGTCTTTGAACTAATTTCAGTTTCACTTATTTTAACAAGCTATACTCGTACACTCACAACAAAAATAATGCAATGCAAAATAATAATAATAAAAATAATTATAGAATACAATTATAACATTTAGTACAGTAATCTGCGGCATGTACTATAAAAAACATACTTATTTATATGGCTACCCTTCTATTTCGAAAAATTTTTCTTCACTTTTTATTTATTGTTTTTTTTATATGTTCAGAAATATTGAAATGTACTATAAAAAACTTGCTTATTTATATGGCTACCCTTCTATTTCAAAAAATTTTTCTTCACTTTTTATTTATTGTTTTTTTTATATGTTCAGAAAGATTGAAAGGTTTGACTGAGTATAACTGTTATGTAAGATGCCCATTATCCCCGAAAATACTATTAAATTACCCCAAAGCTTTTATTAACAATCGAATCGCTTTAACAGGTTTCTGGCTGATAGTTTCTCTATTTCCTATAAATAACGACCTTTCAGGTTGGCCGAAAATTGCTAATAGAAAACTTTTATTGACTGCCAGCCCAGACAGACGGTGTCCGAAAAGAGATAAATAATAAGCAAGCAAAGACATAGCCATAGACACAGCCACAAGGCAAGATAAGCGGAGGCGCACGATTAGTTAGCAGAGGGGACTGGCGGCAATTGCAGTCTCCATTTCGACTCGAAGCAAGCAAGCAAACGCCCAAATAAGAAAAATGGGGAGGTAATAAATTCAAAATAATTCATTCGAATCGGCCGCAGGCCAAGCAACACGGAAAGGAAACACTGGGGCCGGGGGTCAAAAGGTCACTTACCGATGCTAGGACGGGCGATGATGACGGGCATGGACTCGTAGTGGTCGCGCACCAGGAGCTCAGCCAGTCGCTTGGAGTAGGTGTAGGTGTTTGGGTGCGGCTTTAGCAGGTCCGGCGTGATGGCGTCAAGGGTCTTCACGTCCATCCACTCGGCCAGGCGCATGAGGTCCTCGGGCTTGTGCGGGAACTCGTACACCTTCTCGTACATTACCTCTTGGTCGCAGTTGCAGAAGGCCGTGGACAGGTGGATGAAGGCTTCGAGCTGCTTCATCTCCTTGGCCACGTTGAGGGCGCGCCGGGTGCCCAGCAGATTCATGTCGATGGCGTCTCGAAGGTTGCCCTCCAGCTTGAGTGTGGCCGCCATGTGGAACACAATGTTGGTGTTCGCGGTGACATGCTTCAAGCTTTCGCCGCTGAGGCCCAACTCTGGAAAAACGGAGGACGGAAGATGCTGCTGCCTTCAGAGGGAATGGCAATGAACTTTTCTGTGCTTACGGTCAAAGGTCACGTCGCCCTGGTAGATGGTCACCTTTTTGAGCATCTCCGGACGCTCGTCCTTGATGCGTTGGAAGATGGGCAGCTTGAACATCTCCTCCAGACGCGTTTCGGGGGCCTTTCCGCGCTTCGGGCGGCAGATGATGATCACCTCCTTCAGCGAGTGGCAGGAGTAGAGCAGCTTTTCCAGCAGCACCTTGCCCATGAACCCTGACGCTCCAGTGATGAAGATCGTCTTGTCCTTGTAGTACTCCTGCACGGGTGATAGATCCACCGTCATATTGGCTGCAAAGAGAGGGGGGCCAGAGTGAGTTAGCACACCTTCGACGGATTGGAAATGGAAATGGCAACGGAGTGGCGCAAAAAGCATTCCGGGAAATCGATAACCAGCCAAAGAAAAAACTAGTGGTTGTGGCAAAAAGTGGCGCAAGCTGCGCAAGAAAACTGGAGCTCATTCTGGCCACGCGTGCCCCTCTTGCCACATATGGAGTCCAACTTTAGCAAGCTGCAACCTGCCGCAAACTGGTTTCCAGTTGGACTTTCGGTTTCTATTTGGATTTTCGATTGCGCCTGTGGATTCGCATTTCTTTGCTTTGCTTACTTATGCAATGGCCCGGGGTAGCTGGCATCGAACCCGTCTAGCATGTCAGGTTGGCTTTATATCGCCCCCTCCTCCAAGTCGGGGATTGTTGCAAGTATTTGTTGCTCAATCTGCATGCGGCTGGCCTGGCTTGACTTGGATTGGATTGCAGCCGCGTTTCACTTGGCCACATCTGCGCGGCAGTTTCCAATTGTGCCTTGCACTTTGGCCATGTCATGACATTTCACGAAACACTGAGCCAATATTATTTGTTTACCTATTTTTTGTTCTGCGGCTCGACTGTGTGTCACACCCACCGCAAGCATAACCGAAACCATGACTGTATCTTTATCCGCAAATGTTTACCTTCTCCAGCATAGCAGAGCTGGCGATTATGGAAATTGCTAGGAGGCATGACGCGGCAGCTCCACCCGCACCTTGAACTACAAGCTCTAGATTACCTGGGCAACTTTTGGGGTTCACATTACTTGGCCAACTGGCGTAATCCCTCATCTCTTGGTGCCCACCTTTTGGGGCTCGTTACTTATCCCCAGTTTCGGGCTTTATGGCCAATTAAACCGCGTCCGCCATATGTGTGAAAAAGGCAAGAGCAGCGCCATAGCCCGAGAAACAACTTAAGATCGCTTGCACTTATGCAAGGCTCGGAATACACACATTGAGCCAAATTTTGAGAGCCGGGTCGGCCAAGCTGTCAAACCCGAAGCCATGAACATAGCACACACACACACACACACCCAACTCCGCTGAAACTGAACTAAAACAACGAAGCTTCATTTGGTTGGATGCAAACGAATGACTTAGGCAACGAACTTGATCCATTTAAAAACGGAAGGGGAGAAAGCTGAAGGGGCACTTAGCTAACTTAGCTTAGCTAACACTAAGCGCAAATAGCAACTTAAAAGATTTATCAAATTCTAATCGCGATTTGTAATAAAGTGTGTCCCTTTATACCATTATTATGAAACAAAAAATGTAACTACTAAGAATAATTCATACACTTCATCTGAAGGAATTATATGATTAATAAGCATCAAATAAGATGCTTTGTCATTTTAAAATTTCACATTTTGAATTTACCTTTCCCGTAAATGTTAATTTCCTTTTATTTTTCAAAATCTCCTAAGATATTGCGCAATGGCAAAAAATGACCCTATTCAAAACGACAAGACTTTATTTTATGTTATTTGTTTTCCTCCTCCGTTTTGTCATATTTTATTAGAGCCCAAACCGGTATGTCAGTTGTAAGTAGAAACATTTTCGAATCTTTAATTAGCTTGTATGTAGCTGTGTTTATCGACGGTGTGTTTCTCTTGTTTATATATTGCCATTTTTTGTTGTTGCAACACGATTGCGACCTCAGAACTGGCTAACGATGATGGGGGACCATTAAAATTTTCCAATGCAAAGTGCAGCCCCAATCTGTCTACCGTTAATAGAGCCAATGCAATGTGATTGACGGACTGCCGACGATTCACTGACCCCTTTTCTAAGTGATCACTACGGTGATGTAAGATGGAGAAGAGCCGTGACTGTGTGGAGGATCATTAAGAAAGCCACTTGAGGCTGAGACATTAAACCATGAAATCGAACAAATTTTAAATGTTTGGCAATTCTTCCATTCCATTGCCCATTTGGCCTTTGGTCGCGCAGTCTCACAAAAAATTTTAATAAAAACAAAAACCCCCCTCAATATGTAAATAGCTTTTGTATTGGATCAGCATTGATACAAATGAGATTTAGCCCAGACACATGAAATTAACAGTGAGCCGAGTTTCAAATATATGCAAAGGGCCAAGCCAAATGACGGAACTCGAAGCGGAAATTGTAAAATATCGGAATACCCAAATATCAGATTTATCTTTTTGCCAGCCTGTGCGACAGGTCATGACACGACCCTGACATGGAAGCGGGTTCACGAGCGTATCTCGGACGCAGTCTCAGTAGGGCAACCACTTGATTACGGCACGATATGAATCTAGAGGGGCATGCCTTTACAATCCCCAATTAAATGCTTCGCTGGGCAGGTAAATGCCTCGAATTGCAGCCTAATTGCCCCGCAAAGTGAACAGCCAAAGACAATGCGGCAATCATAAACAGAACCACTGGTCGATCTTGTAGAGAAGATGTTTGACACCAGCGCCGTCAAGTGCTTTAATTACCTCGAGTATTTGGGATTCTCTTCAACTAAAACGTTTGCAGTATTTTTATCGAACTCGTCACACGCGCACGCGAATAAATGCGAAACTATAGCGGGACTGGATCGGCTCGAATTGTAATTGAATCGTATCGAGATAGTGGAGGAATCGACCCGATGTGGACGACGCTCGAAAGAAGACTGAACGCGGCCAGCCAAGTGCTTGTCAATATGAATGGATTTCGGAGTGGGCCAGCCGCGCTCTGGGATGTGGTAAACCGAGCCGAAACGAAGTTATATCCACTAGGTGTTGGTACAGACATAAATATCTATTAGCTTGGCTAATCTAGGCGGAACTGTCTGGCCCAAAAGGCTGAGACTGGGCCGAGTACTGGGCCAAATAGTTGTCTTTTGGGCACTTGGCAAGCCCGGGACGAAATAAAGTGCGAGTCCCAGGAACACCTTAAACCTATTTGGGGGACAATTAGCTCCGCAATTTGGACAACTTGTTTTGATGCAAAATTAGCCACGGTTGGACTTGGTTTTCATTACACAATGGTCCAGCTTCGCATTCGAAGCCATCGCGACAATTTCCATTTTGCTTGACTTAATTAGTTGGTTATCAATCTCCTATGCAAATAATACGTTACCCAATGTCGCGAATACTGATAATCAATGCAAAGTCTTTACTGTGATTTTTGCAAACGCTTAATTATGCACATTGCCAATGTTGTTGCAAAAAATTAATTTCTTTGAATCAGGTCTGTTGTTAATGTGATTTTAAAAAGTCCGCCAACAAAATCGATAACGTTAAGGATTCGATACCGACAAGATATCGACGGGTTATTTGTAAAGACATTGGAGAAGCATTCCGTCCAACCAACAAACCGAAAGGTATTCAATTAATATGTGTCGATTGTACTTACAAAAATGTATACAATTAAAATTCGTTGCTATGCTGCAGCCCTGCACGCCTATCGATATACTCGCAGCCCTGGCACAAAAGGCGTGCAGAGTTGTTCTCCAAATTTCCTGTCGCGAACCTTTATTCATTTATAATTAATTGCAAGCCATGGCCGAACTGGACGATTTCTTCGCGAAAAAGGACAAGAAGAAGTCCAAGAAAGCGACCAAGTTTGTGACCGCCGACGAGCTGGTGAAGAGTCTGGAGGACGGCAGCAAGCGCGAGGTGGTCAAGCCAAAAAAACCCGAGCCAGTCGCTGGCGGCGTGGCAGTGGTGGGCGAAAACGAGAACAGCGGCGGCACCAATGTGCCAGAGTCCGCCCCGGTGAGTCTGGTGAAATTAGCTGTCGATGTCCGTGTGCCACTTATTTACAAGCCCACTCTCACTAATTGCAGCCCGTCGAGGAGGAGTGGAAGGAGTTCGAGGAGGAGCAGCGCAAGGACTACAGCGGCCTGAAGATCGGCCAGCTGAGCACCATGTGAGTTTTCGTCGAGTGCCCGAATGCCGTTCAAAGAGCGCGAACAAAGGCCACATTCAGTTGTTAAACTTTTGATTTCACCCCCGCATATGTTGCGCAAACCCGATCTATACAGCTCTTCGGCCCATTCCAGAACCGCCCAGGAATCCGAAGAGGCGCGTGCCGCTCGGGTGCCCTCCTCCGCTCCGGATGGCGGCAGCTACGACGACGATGACGAGGACAGCAATGGGTACGACAACGCGGACCCAAGCAAGGAACGCGTCGGGCACGGGCCCTGGAAGAAGGTGATCCCGGCCGAGGAGGTGATGCAGATCCCGGTGCCGGTAGAGGTGGAGAAGCCCTCGTCCAAGACCTACGTTTCACCCGCGCTACGCTACAGCGTAAGTAAAGAGATGTACCCGATTACAAGCAGAATCAGTCTAACCCTTGAACCATTTGCAGCAGCAGGCCGGAAGCGGACTGGGAGGCGGCTCCATTGGCGGCGCCATGCGTCCACGACGCGCCGCCCCCGACATTACCAACACCGAGTTCTTCCCCACGCTAAGTGCGGCGCGTCCGGAGGAACAGCGCAAGAAGAAAAACGAACCCGCCTTCGAAGAAGTCCGTCACGGTGGCCGCTTCCAGCGCGTGCAGGAGTCCACGACCGCCCCTGTGGCGGCCTCCAATCGATTCCAGTCGCTCGACGACGAGGCCAGCTAGGTCCTGCCCCTGCCAACGGTGCTGCTGCTGGCCACGAGGTTCTACCACGCTTTCTACCACAGTGTCCGCTGCCGAGCTCAAGTCATCCACGGGTTCTGGCTCTGCGCCAGCAAATGCAGATTTTCTAGGCTTTTTGATTCATCATACCTCCGTCACTGCTACTCTTACCCTAAACCACAAACTACTATTGTTCATTTCGTTCTGCATTTTTGAAGTATGGAATCAATGTAATAGAATACGAATAATAGCCATGCGTTGAAATCCGTTTATAAACGTTACTTTTTTATAAGCTCTCGTGTCCCGCGTCTCACTCATCCGTGGCCAAGTCCTCTGGGCTGCTGTTCAGGTAGCTGTAAGATCAGGAGGAATCTGCGTCAGTAAGAGAGATCTTCTCTGGCCGGAATTGTGCGCACTGACTTCTCGCTGTACGGCTGCTCCGGCGTGTTGTGGTACGAGGCTATCAGCTTCTTGGCCATCATCTTCTCCGGGAAGTTTCTGATGAGATACACCCAACACTGGATATTCCTACAAAGAAAGCACTCCTTTTGATTAATGCTCCATCTGCCAGCAATGCCCGCCGCCTTATACTCATTCTGTTCCGTCAATATGGCCTGTTCCTCGCGATCGTAGTACTGTGGGTAGTCTTCCAGCTGGTCCAGTTTGCCGAACATGGCCACGTCCACCTCGTAAATCTCGCCTTCTATGTGGTTCCCCTCGCCCGGGCGGGCCAGCAGGAAAGGAATGTTGTAGCGGGTGCCCACCACCAGGGGAAACTTGGCCGCCGTCTTGCCCCTTCCCAGAAACCGGGCCTGGCCGTTCTCCTTTTTGGTGAGCCAGTGGTGGTTGGGCTCCCCGCGCTTCAGCGTGCCGTACACAAAGACCCTCGACGCCATTCTCAGCATAACCACTGCGCTACCCGCCGTCGGGCTTATCAGTTTCGATAAGCATAGTGCTTTTTAATCCGCCCTGAAGATTGCCCAGCCGACGTAACCCGCCCGCTCTGCTTCTTGCTGCCATTCGCACCGAATTTTGCTTCTGTACACCGCGAGAAACAAAAACACTCGATGGTGGAAAAGTACCAGACAGCAGCTTGATATTCCCATGCTTATGTAAGAGATCCGAACCGCCAGTTACTATGAATTGCTTCAGTTTATTGGCTTTGTTTGTCGAAAACTATGAAATTACAAACTACTCTCGCTAAAACCTAAATAATGCGTATGGTACATATCAGTGTTCATATATCACTGCCAATATAAGCGCGTATTTATGGATCAGTACAGCTGCATCTGCAGGTACGATCTAGAAATGCAACTACGGTAACATAAGAATAGTGGCCGGGCTGGGCTGTCCAGAGCACATCCAAACATTTAAGGAAACGGGGAGCCACAGCTTAGGCTTTTAGTTCTGGGCCTCGTAGGTGAGATCGTCCTGGGCCGGGTGCTTGTGGGTGCGGCGGTGGCGCATGATGTACGGATGGGTTGTGGAGTTCTCGTATCCGGACAAATAGCGTAGGCTGAGCAGGTTCTCCGGGTACTTCTGCAGCAGGTACACCCAGCAGGGGACGGTTCTGAAACAAAAAGAAAATTTATCAGATCAGTTCGCCATATGAGACGGCGTCAGCCCCCACAAGCAATGCCTACCCCTCGCCCACTCCAATGTTCATGTCGTGCTTTTCCCGCGTGTAGATCTCCTCGCAATCCTCCAGGTTGTCTAGGGAATTGAGCATGCGGTCGTCCACCTCGTAGATCTCCCCGGTTACGTAATAGCCCACTCCGGGCTTGTTGAGCAGGAATGGAATGTTGTAGCGGGTGGCGATCACCAGCGGCAGCTTTTGGGTGGTAGTGGCCTTGCACCAGAATTTGGCGTATCCATTGCCGGAGCTGGCCAGGATGGAGTTGCTAGGCTGTCCGTACTTGAGGGCGCCGTACACGAAGAGTTTGCTCAGGGCGGATGAGACTTTCTACAAAGAGAAATGTGTGGTTAGTTATGAACTCTGATAAAGGCGTTCAAACAGGTTGTATCTTATGTCTGCAATATTAGTATCAATCAATTGCCTAGCTTATCAGGCATTTGAATATTTTGCACTGGCAAAGCCCCCCCGCAAAGTTCTTGATAAGGCGACTCAGTTTGTGATTATAGAGGTTCTCAGCGTTTATTTATAAAATCCGAACTGTTTTCTGGGTACAGATGGGATGGTCCTAACCGGTTCCCTGCATTAACACTTGTTTTCTTTATGTATGGCTGTTTCGGTTATTGTTGCTAATATAGCGTTTTTGGGGCTGTCGTGCGTTCCTCACAAACTGCGCATCAGCTACGCCTCCATCAGGTACACATGTATTTATAAATCGAGGAGTATGTGCGCGTGATTGAGTGCACACATAAATAATTGCTTAAATCGGTCTAATCATTGCAGTAAATGGAGAACACACGCAAGGCGGCCTGTAATCAAAGTCATTACAACTAATAGACAAGCGGTTGCATCGAAGCATCTTGACAAATCCGCTTACATAACCCCCAGAACTGGCGGCAACACAAAGATGTATGTACATACATATGTACATATGTATGTTCGTACGCGTACTACCATAAAAACTATATAAAATATATGTTAAATTTCTGATTTGCAGTGTGTTTTAACATCCTTTTTTTAATGATGAACTAGATTTCCCACGCTTTCCATTCGGGGTTGCCCACTTGCCAAGGACGAGGGAAAAAAGGATGCACACGTACATACATATATGCGCAGACACACACGGTGGTGCACTCCCGATTTCGCTTACCTTTGCTTGGCCCATTTTTTTCTGTTTCTTTTATTTTCTGGTCGAACCGCCTTGCAGATAATTAAAATTGCAAATTGTTGCAGTTAGCAAAAGAGAAAGAGTACTGCGGTATTAAGATGCGTGCGCAGGAGCTCCAGCGAAAGATACAACCGCGCCGATGGACAGCAAAACTCCAACTGAAACGCGATGGAGAACAATCGGACACGGACACGGGTGCTGTCGCTGTTGCTGCTGTCGGGCACAGTGGAACTCATCTTTAGAACTTTGGTTGGGAAAAATGTTTGATAAATTTGTAATATGGTTATATTCATTTACCTAAGCTCGTTAGCTACTAAGATACAAACGTATCTTATAAATTGATTTCTTTAGATTTAAAAAAAAACAAGAAAGGAAGCAAACTTCGGCAAGCCGAAGTTTATATACCCTTGCAGCTATTGCAAGAATTTAATATTTTTGAAAACATTAAAATTATGATTTACTTGCGTATATGTCTAAAAACATTGAAGCAATGATGATTTGCAGCTCATTATTAGGTAGTTATTTTATATAATTTTATTATTTCTATTGGAGCTATATGATATAGTTGTCCTATTTTGATGAAATTTTAACCGTAATTCTGAAATATTTATCCATTACTATATCTCGAAGAACTAAAAAAAAATTAAAAAACAGAAAAGCTATAATTTTTTTTCATTTATTTTTATGATTGTTCCTATGGGAGCTATATGCTATAGTCGTCCGATTTTGATGAAATTTAAACCGTAATTCTGAAATATTTAACCATTACTATATCTCGAAGAACTAAAAAAAAAATTAAAAAACAGAAAAGCTATAATTTTTTTTCATTTATTTTTATGATTGTTCCTATGGGAGCTATATGCTATAGTCGTCCGATTTTGATGAAATTTAAACCGTAATTCTGAAATATTATCCATTACTATATCTCGAAGAACTAAAAAAAAATTAAAAAACAGCAAAGTTATAATTTTTTTCATTTATTTTTCCGATTGTTCCTATGGGAGCTATATACTATAGTCGTCCGATTTTGATAAAATTTAAACCATAATTCTGAAATATTAAACCATTACTAAATGTCGAAGAACTAAAAAAAAATTAAAAAACAGCAAAGTTATAATTTTTTTTCATTTATTTTTCCGATTGTTCCTATGGGAGCTATATGCTATAGTCGTCCGATCCGGCTCGTTCCGACTTATATACTACCTGCAATAGAAAGACAACTTTTGGGAAAGTTTCATGCAGATAGCTTTAAAACTGAGAGACTAGTTTGCATATAAACGGACGGACAGACGGACAGACGGACAGACGGACATGGCTAGATCAACTCGCCTAGTGATGCTGATCAAGAATATATATACTTTATAGGGTCGGAGATGTCTCCTTCACTGCGTTGCAAACTTCTGACTGAAATTATAATACCCTCTGCAAGGGTATAATAAAGGGAATCATAAGATTATATCTGCTTTATATAATTCTCCGAATAAGAAAAAAAAATTTTCTCCTTAATGAAGAGTAATTGGCCAGATGTTCTAGAGAAAATAAAAAAAATATTTCCAAAAACAAATTTCTACCTGCCCACTGTGAGACGTTGCCAACACCAAGAGGCCGGCCTCCCATGGAACAACAAAATTTAAAACAAAAACACGCCACACGCGCAAAGCTAAAATGCCGCCTCTGTCGGCGTCGACTGCGCTGCCGCTGCCTTCTTTGCTCTAGCTTTATCTAAGAAATACCCTCTACAGCGGGGTGTGGTGAGGGTCAGTTGAAATACCCCAATTTTGATAGGCCCCGCAAAATAAATACTACAAAATTCGTGGCTTATCGGAGAATCAGCTGAAAACTGAGAGGAGCCCTTGTGGGGAAACACCCTCTTTAAAGCCAAGCTCCCCTTTTCAGAACCCTCGAAGCATTTGTTTTCGGTGGCGACGCCTCTGGGGAACACGTACGCATTTTTTGCCTTCTTCGATTAGCTTTGTTTGCGAAACTGATGACGATCGGATATTCATATATCTGTGGATAACTTATTTAAACTAATAGCGACGGGCCTTCTATGCGCCCATTCTGTTATAAACAATAACAAAGTCGCTATGTAAGGCAACAACAAAACCAGTTAGCCAGCTCTCTTCCGCTCTTAAAGACTTTTCAGTGCTCTTCCAATATTCCCCTACAGAGGCAAGGCACATCTGTTTCCGCATACAGTTGAGACTGAAAAAAATTCAGCATCTACATCAATTAACCACATTAAATCCATTTTAAATATTTAGTGGGTCTATGTTTTTTCATTCTTATATATTTATAAAAGTTATTATTTAAGCATCTATTTATCTGCTGTTAATGGAAAATGTATTTTGTTTAAGTATGTTTTATGTATCCACAGTTCTACAGATAAGTATTGGTTTCTTTTTTTTCGCCCGTTCTACCAATGTAAGCAAAAACTATGAGTTGGTGCATTTATAACAGTTAAACAGTTTTCACATTTATATTTGATGTCTCCATTAATTTATAGTTTAATTTTTTTACTTTTTTTGCACGTTTTACTAACGTGAAGAAATTGGTTGGTGCATTTATTAAAGTTGTTCTTTCTATAATCAAATCTGATACTATCAACGTAAACTCGAGTTACAGGATCCACTTACGTTACCCCAATCCTTACAATGATTTTACATTGGCAGATTAAATGAAAAGATAACTGAGCTTCGAAAAGAGTTCAGTTAGTCTTTATCTCTCAACTTATGTCGTGTATGTAGCCTGAGATCTACATAAATACAATAAATTAATCAAAAACTATTCATAGTTTTTATAACGAATCCTATTTTAAACAAGCCTCAGGCCATTTAACCGAAACATCAGCTTGTCCTAAAACAGCCCCTCTGGCTTGCAGATGGCCTTACAAGGTCAATAGTCCCTGGAGCAGATTCCTTTGCGAGCATAATGGTGGTGTTTGTGACGGCAGGCGCACAAGTTGGGAGCGAAGCAGTAGGCTTGGGGTCCGCAATTGCTGGGAGGAAAATTGTATGATAAGACCGGCGAAGTATCAACGAGCAAACTTACTTACTGATCACAGATGGGCATACATTGATGTCCGTGGAGCAGACTGGCCCTTAATTCGTAGCCCTGAGCACAGATACACTGGCCGTCGGAGGAGCAGCTGCCATGGGTGCAGCGCCTGCGGTTGACACCGGATATTTACATCTTTATCCATGGTCCCACATGGCTCCTACTCACCCGAGACATGGGTCCAGCAGTCGGGCCGCCCTGTGACGGCACTTTTGGGACAGGGGATCGAAGTAATAGTGCCTGTCATTACGGCACACACACAGGTCGGGGGCAGCGCAGTAGCCACCGGCTTCACGACATCCAGGGAGGCACTCGGAGGCACAGACCAGTCCGTCCGGATTCCCGGCCATATACTGATCGGCACAAGGACAGGGTCCGTCCTCGAAGCAGACCCCATCCCGGCACACTATGTTGCAGCGCCTCACGCACTGGTGGGTGTTGACTACCAGCATCTCGTAGTCCGAACACAACGGCGGAGGCTCGTTGATCTCCCAGTAGCCATAGTCGTAGTAGTAGTGGCCCTGCACCAGAATGCACAGCATCAGCAGCTGCAGAAAGACCATCCGACGCGGCATCTTGGTCAATGGCATATGATCTGCACGGCGGATTCTGTCCCGCCAACGAGAGTGAGAGTGAAAGTGCTTTTTTTCGCAGGCGGAGCAATTTGTGTGCGGATCTCATTACGGCCTCGATCACGATCGCTGTGTACAAACAGAGTGCGGATGACGCAATGGACCCCAGCGGACGCGGCCAACTGATAACCGCTCGACCGGCGATCGTCTAGATCGCAATTACACATGATCAGGGCATTTGCATCGATCCAATCGGTCCGACGTTGCATTACTCACGAATTCGTGGGAGGGGTGGCGCTTTGAGTCTGGTGGGGACTTTTTCGATCGCCGATCGCATCCAACTCAAACGTGTGTGCAGAGAGCCAGAGAGAGCACTTTTGGGGACCGATTCTGGAATGTCTGGATTTCCACGCTCTCTATGTTGCGGCGACGACGCCCACACTGCAAAAAGTAAGTTTGAATATTTTTCATTAAAGACCAAAATTGTTGCTCATTCCTAAAGGTAAACTTTGATTACCATTTGTTTGTTTAAAAACAGGTTATGCTAGGGCCGAAAAAAGTTGAAAAAAATAATACTGGATATTTAATTGGTTTTACTATATTTAGTATAGTTCTACAAAGTAATGTTATTTCACTACGCAGTAGTTCCGAGATATAAATTTAAAATATATTAAAGCACAATGATACGTACCTGATTTCTGTATTGACAAAGAATTGCAAGTCTTTCTTAAAAAAATTTAAATAAATAAATTATTATTATTAATATGATTATTCAAATTACTTTGTAAATATTAAGAAGTTATACTTATAAGATGTAATTCATATATATTTAGCGCTTTAAGTCATTTTTACTTTTTAAAATACGTAATACAATCACTCAAGGTTACAAACGTCTCTCCAACCCAATTCTTCCAGTGCTGCGATCGGGGCCTGGCTCTGTCTGCGTCTGGAACTGCAGCTGGCTTTAATGGGCCGCCCCATTCATTCAGTCGGTCGATGTCGGCGAGAGATGACGCAGTGGGGTAACGGCAGCGGACACGGCGACGCCTGCGCGAACGGAAATCCAGATCCAGAGAGTGGCACAAAGTTGCCAAATATTCGCTTGGGGGACTAGCGAAAACGCCATCGAGGCAGAGTTCTATCTTCGCGGTTCTCTTTCTTCGCTTCCACGGCGTCTACGAATTGAGTACTTAACTGCCAACCGCGAACTGGGCGGTCTACGGCCCCGCCTCGCCCCGCTCTCCCTCATTTCCCTCATTTCCCCCAGCCACCATCACCCTCCGTGCGCGTGTGAGTGGGGTGAATAACATAAAACAGACGGCAGAAGGCAAACGGCATACGGCGAGCGCATAACAGCGAACGGCGAAAGCATAAAATAAACAATTCCATTTCGGGCTGGTCAGCTGGGAGGAAGTTCTGGCCCCCGCGCTGCTGGTGGTGGCAAGCGGTGCAGTGGAGTAGCGGTAGCGGTAGTGGTGGGTGTGGGATGTGCGTGCCCAGACAGATCCGCAGCGCTTAGAGTCTATTATCTATCCGGCCAGTGCTGACGCGTTGCGACTCCCAATCGACGGATTGCTGAATCTTTGAACTCTGGTAAATCTCAAGCATCGAAATGTGCTACGTTATCATCACCAGTGCCAGTCTGGTGTGGTTCCTCTGCTCCCTGGTGTCGGACATGCTCGTCGCAGTGGCCCTGGTCACGCCCAAGTGGCTGGTGGGCCCCGCCCAAGCCATCAACTCCAGCTCTAACCCCCATCGCCAGTCCTCGGTGGGCATTTACACGCGCTGCAAGGTAATGCAGGAGGGGGGACTATATCATTGCGGACGCTTCGACTTGGACGGACTGGCCACGGACAGCAACGTTTACCCCGGAGAGTGGAAGGCAGCCATGTTCTTCGCCTCGCTGGGATGTAGCCTGCTGTCGGTCACAGTGCTGCTGACTTTGCTTACCTGTTGTCGCCAGTCGGCCTTTGGGAAGAGCATCCACAACTTAACGGCCTGCGCCCAGGTGGTGGCAGGTAAGAGCCTAGCGAATCCGTTCACACCGTCGGCACTGCAGCTATACTTGCAAATTCCAGCAATAAGCGTGATGCTGGCCCTCTTCCTGCATCCGATAGGCTGGAGGGCGCCCCGAGTTCAACGGCTGTGCGGTCCAGATGCAGAGCCTTTCTATCCCGCCGACTGCAGCATAGGTACTTGAGTGAAACTCCCTGTTGAAGCGAACTAAATCTAACCCCCACAGGAATCTCCTTCTACTGCGGAGTCATCGGCGTACTCCTCACATTCGCCGCCGCCGGCATCAGCCTCAAGGCGGAGTCTTCCAACATGCGCACACGCGTTTGCAGACGAGTAGAGGCGGGCAGCAAACTGGTCTGCATTCCGTAGCTGGCTCCAGATGCAATGAGCACAACCTCCGACTTAGAGCGAGCATACTTAACTTCATTCTTGAATTAACTTTAACATTAGCATAAATAAACGACTAACATTTTACAATAGTAATATAGGGTGTGGCTGGATTTTCCTTTGGATCTACTTGTTCCGCTTGCCCTTGGATTTGCCCGGAGGCTTGCCCTCGACATCTGGCTTGGCCTTGGGTATGTAGACGCCGTGGTTCGTCTTCTTGAGGTGCGCAAACAGCTTGTTCTTAGAGTCAAAAATTAGCCGGCAGGTGACGCAGGTGTGTTGCGGCTTGGTGGGATCGAGATCTTCATCTCCGCTCTTAGAAGCACTCGTGGGAATCGCTTTGGACTCGTTTGGGATTGGTTCCGGAGCCGTTTGATCTGCCGGTTTTGCCTTGCTAGCAGCCGCCTTTTTGCTTTTGCTTTTCCTGGCACCCTTTTTGCCTTTACTCCAGTCTTCATCCTCTGATTCGCTAATGGCTGCCTTGAGGTCTATGGGTTCTTCAGGTCCATCGCTGGCTTCTTCCTCCACTTGCTTGGCAGCTGATTTCCTTGATTTTTTGTTCTTTTTGTTGCGCTTGCTTAGCGTAGATACCTCTTCGCTGGACAACTGTGCCTCATCAACTTGCAATTCACCCAGCGACTCCTCCACTCCATTTAAGCTGTCTTCGTGAGATGCATCGTTGAACGCCTCCTCCTCTTCCTCCATCTCCTGACATAGTCGCTCTACATTATCCCTGTGCTTCTTGCTCTCCTCGTGATTGGCCCGTGCCTTGGCGTTTTTAAATGTCTTGTTGCACGCCACGCAGTACAGATCGTCCACGTATTCCACCTCGAATTTATCGGCCTCCGGATCAATGTCATCCTCTGAGTCCTCGCCAACCTCTGCGTCCTCGTCTTCATCTGTGTAGTCGTCCGAATCGCTGCCGTACTGCTGCTCCAACTGCTTCAGCTGCTCTTCGTAGCCCTCATTAAACACTTTGTTTTCCCTGACGGCCGCCAGTGCCTCCTGGCGCTTTCTCAGCTGCTCCTTGCGCTTCTCCTCCTGTTTCAGGCGATTGGCCTCAGCCCGCTCCTCAAGAACTCGCCTGTAGGCCTGCACTCTGCGATCCCGCTTCCGCACAAAGTTTACCAAGTTTCGAACCTAAGAAAAAGTAGGGAAAAGTAAAGGTTTCATCAAAAAAGAAACTTAAGGCTACTAAAATCGAGTTTTTAAAATTTAAAAGGTTAAGAAACTGTTTTAAGATTAAAAACTATATTTTAAGAAGTTGTTTATTTTTGGGGATCAAATCTCACCTCTTCGTTGCGCTCCTTACGAGCAGTCTGGACGATCTTCTTCATCTCCTTCTCCACTTTGCGCAGGATAAAGCGTTCCTTGATCTCGCGCACATCGTAAGGGCACAGCCACTCGTAGGTCTTCCTGGTGCTATAGGCCTGCCAGAAGGCGTAAAACGGACCCACAACCTCCTCGTAGCTGCTGTGAGCGTGGCCAAAGTCCGGCGCCATCCCCAGACGGTCGTCCTCGTCCATGAACTCCATGTCCTCCAGGGCAATCTTCACAAAGACGTCGGTGTAGACGCGGTAGAAGCCCTGTTCGTCGTCGCCGTAGCCTTTGTAGCAGGAACTGGTGAAGAACTGGAACACGTCCAGGCAGTTCTCCGCGTACTCAGAGTTCTTGCCGCGCAGGATCTGCTCGCGGTGATTGTCGTACCAGAACCGCTCCTGTGGATCAGAAAGCACCTCGTATGCCTGCTGGATCAGCTGGAAGCGCTCCTTGGCCTCCGCCAGGCTGTCGGGATTCTTGTCCGGGTGCCAGCGCAGGGCCATTTTGCGGTACGCAGTTTTGATGTCCCCATCCTTGGCGTCTCGTTGGAGCTCGAGCTCCTCGTAGTAGCAGCGCATGTTTTCTTGTTCTAACAAATAATTTTGACAGCGCTCAGCTGGGAATTGGCAAGCGAAGTCTATTATCGATAACCCCTCACAAATGCGTGGATGGTGCCAGTGTTGAACAGCGCTGCAGCGAGAGATTCAATTCCGTAATAAGTAGCTTACTTTTGGGGCGAAAGCAATAAATCTGTAGTTTTACCGGGAAAATCTATTTTAAAACCGGAATCAACGCCATTGTTCCTGAACTTAAGCTATTCATGTATTATTCAAAAAGTAACGGTCAGTGGCATATCCTTAACGCGGTAGTCCTTGATACCTGTCGTCATTAGCTTTTTCCCCTTCGACGGCGACGGACGTTTTCCTTCCGTTGGTGTCCGCGCATCTTTTGTTCACTTAATCCTGTCGCACGCTTTTCACGCTACCACCGAAGTTTACGCATCGCATACCCATACACAGCTACGAAAAATAAAAAGTCAAAGCGCGATAAATTCAAGTGAAAAGCGACATTTTTAGGCCAACACAACTTGCAGTTTTTCCAGAATCAATTGTGCTTTTTTCCTTATAATTTGCGAGAACAGTTTCAAATAATTTGCATTAAACACAAATATACCAATATACCGACTGGAACCGAAACTCGAATATTGCCAATCTGCCATAACAATTCAAACAAAGTGCCAAAATATCGTAAAGCATTCGACTCTGTACCCGAAAAGGGAAATAGCTCTACATAAAATTTACAGTTACGTGGGATTTACAGTTAGAGTTACACACAGACAACCCACACAGGCTCACCCACTTCGCTCACACGCACACAAAGTTACTTCACCGCACAGCTTGAGTTCGGTGGGTGGTGGCGGAAGGGGAGGGGAGGGGATGACCCCAGTCCTTGAAGCATCTCGGCTTACGAACAACCCCCAACAACATTAGGTGCGTCGATACTCGGTCTAAACGTAACGGAGAACGGAAAAAAATAACCGTCAACAAAAAACAAACAAACACTGGAAGCCGACGCTGTCCGAGTGTGGGTCTCGTTTCTGGTATAGATTTACCGTTCTTTTGTGCATGTGTGTGTGTGTGAGCGCCACAAAAAAAGGAGGCGCAAAGGATATTATGCCGTTGTCAGCCGCATTTGCGAATAAGGTAATTTCGCATAAAATTCCAGCACAAGCCCCCTCCCACACAAACTATACAAAATGCTTGGCTATTGTGCCGACATACATAAATGGATTTCCTTATCAGCGCAAAGAGGTCCCAGGAGTCCGCTTTGTTCTATTGTTGCAGCTGAAATGCATTTGCCACTTGCCTAATGACCTCTTCCCTTTCAGCTACTACAATCCGTCCACTTTGATTAAGACTAGATATACCTACCACCATGTTTGGATCCAAACTACGCTCCTGGATGGAGACGCACATCGTGCGTCCCCGCAAAAAGGGCAGCAAGCACAAGCAGGCCGCCTCGGAAGCGGGCAGTTCCTGCTCCAACCACTCCAAGAAGGCGGGCACCCTGCCCCCGCAGGGGAGCAACTTGACCAGTCCGGTCCTGACCAGCAGCGGGAGTCACAGCATCGCTAGTCCGGTGCGGCGACGCGAGGTGTCGCCCATCCAGTGCCACGTAAGTGGGAGCTTACGGGAGAGTTGACAAACTGCTTACGTCTGTCTTTTTTCCGTAGCCACCCAGCCGTCGCTATGGCTGGCAATCCCCTGACGAAGACTCGTACGTCATAACCTCGCCCAAGTCGGACAATCTGCTTTACGCCCCGCACTGCTATCAGTCCCACGTGCTCCAGCAGCAGCCATCGCATCACTTGAGCGTCCCAAACAGCAAGGACAACTCTTGCACCGACAAATCGCCCATCAGGGTGAACTGCTCCTCGTCATCCATATCGTCCTTGTCCTGGTCGACAGGATCGAAGGAGCCTTCTTTTGGTAAGCAAGCTGCTGTGAAGGAGCAGGCTTTAAATGGGGAGTACCACATTCCACCTGAGGAGGAGGTGGAGTACGAAGAGGTTGGCGCTCTGCTGCTGCGACCCCCGGCACTCGTTCCAGCGGACCAGCAGCGCCCGCAGTCCGAGAACTTAAGCTCTGTGCGGCTGATCTACGAGGAGGAACCCAGGCAAAGCAACAACCATGTCCGATACGGTCGCTTGCTACCCTCCAAGCTGATTCAGCTTGGCGAGTCCCTAGACAATTTGACACCTCCGATTCCACCCGCTCCGCCAGCTGGCTCTCGGATGCGAACTCCTCGGGGAATGCAGCGCAGCAATATTTTACCGGGACCCCGGCCCCACAGCTTGCCCTCGCCGGAAAGCGCCTACTCCACGGGATACTCCACCGATGGCACATCGCCGTGCGCCGCCAGCAACTACAATCCACCGGAGTACTACATCAATATGCGATCGGGAACCCACTATTTTCCAAAGAGCGTCAATTCGCTGGCCATCGAGGCGCAGCGCTACAAGTTCGGCCTGAACCGCATTGAGGAGATGTCGCCCATGGATCCACTGCCCAAGAGTAACTTTGCAAGTTGCAATCATGGCATTGAGTCGTCGCCCAGTCCACTGGCCTTGAGGCAGCAGCCAAAGATTTTTGAATGTAAGTTTGAGTGTTCTTAGCCGGCCCGTCGGCAAAATTAGCATTTAACCCACTGCTCGTTTATCCCCCTATCTGCAGCTCCCTCACCAAGACAGCGCTGTCGTATAAGAACAAATCCCTGGTACAACACGGGAGAGCACTTGCCAGCCTCCGCTGGCTCCACTCGCATTGAGCAGGATGCCACCAGCACCACCTCTACGACCTCGTCGGGCATTAAGTCGAGCAATGAGCTGGAAGTTCCGGCGGCCAAAACAACAGCAAACAAAGCAGGAAAAACAGCCACTTGTACACCAACCCCCAACGGCCGAAGCACTCCCAGCAAGTCGGCCAGAGTGGCGGGTGTGGGCACTTTTGGGGGTGGGGCTGTTGGCGCACCTGGAACTGGGGGCGCTTACGAGTCCGAGGGCTCTTCTTCGTCGACTGAAGTGGAAAATCTGCATGCACCACATACCATAAAACGACGACACCTGGAGCAAGCGGAGACGACAACAACTTCAGCTCCTGTGGCAGCTGGTGGAGCTGGGGCTACCACTACCTCCTTTGTGCTTAGTGATGACGAGGCCACCCTCAACGAGATGATTGGGAAGTTTGACGAAAGCTACATTTATGAGAAGGAGACTGACATACTTAGGTAAGCTGCTGTAGTCCTTAACTGCTTCCCAAGTGGTCGGCTCATTTTCCATTGGTCTTTTAGCAGCGATTCGGATGTCACCGACTGCTGTGCTTCGGAGCTGGATACTGGACAGGACGCAGGCGATGAGTGCGACACGGATGAGTTATTGGACATTGACTTTATAGACACTTCATCCATGCAAGAGGTGGTACTTGACCGCCACGATCTGTCGCGCAATTTGGGCAGGTGCCACTACTATTCCAATCAACCCATTAGTCCCGGAATAAAGCGGAAGGCTTCAACACGCTCTCGACGCAAGAGTGGCCAGGAAACGGGTGAGAATTCCCAACAGCATCGACGTAAGCGGTTTTTCAAGACGCGCAAGAAGAGTAGCGAAAACCACGAAAAGCTTCCCTCGTCACCGCTATGTGAGCCTCGCGGCTCTCGAAGTGTGGGAGGCACACCCGTCTGCTTGCGACGAAATTTGCTGGGTCGAAAGGAGAGGTAAGAAAGATTCTTCGATTTTGTATATATAGTGTATACACATATGGTGTCTTATTTACAGGATCTACAAGACTTCACCTCTGTCAAACCGCTCTAATTCGCTGATATTTGGCAGTATCAATGAAAAAAACACACTTACCGTTGCAGAGAGCGAGAAGGCTCTTTTTAAGGCGGACTTGGAGGCTGATAGAAAGTACAAACAGCTCATCATGGAGGCCGAGTCCCTGCTTGAGTCCTTAAAAAACAGCTTGCAAAGGTGGGAAAAGGTTTTTTCTTCACATTCATAATAAATTAATTTTTCTCTTTTTAACAGTATCCCCAGGGACACACCAGTCGCCAGTCCGAGGCGCTTGAATCCTTTGGCTAACAAGCGCGTGGAGATGCTGAAGAACAGCGAAGTGGACTCCAAGAAACAGGCGCCGGCTCAAAACTCTCCTCCGCTGGAGCATGAGTTAGCCGCAGCGATCAATAGGCGCATAGAGATGCTAAAGTTTGAGACTTCTTCTGCTGCTTCGCCGCCCAACAGTCCGAAACTTGGACGCTGCAGCCCTCGCAAGACGCACCTGACAAACTTTATGAACCAAAATGCTCCGCCAGAGCTACCGCCACGCAAGATAAGCGGCAGCACTCTCACTGCTCCACTCTCACCTCAGCTGCAGCTAAATGGAAGGCGTCTGCAGGAAAGTCCCAAGAGCCATCGACGCACTATGATGGTGACTTCCACTTCCAGGACCACAACTACGGTGATCAGCTTCAACGGCAGCGATTCGGAGATGGAGTGCATTGCTGTGGAGGATATTGGCAATCACAACTACCTTCCGCAGCAGCATTCCAAGCCGAAAATCAAGCAGGAGGTCCCAATCAATACTAAACTGTTGGCAGAGTCGCAGATTAACAACAACTTCTATTGCCCGCATAGTGAGCCCTTAAAACGCAAAGTGTACAAGGGAAGCTCTTCGTTCGAGCGAATTAAGAAGAACTTTGACTTGGAATTGGGTGAGTACTTGAGACGTGTAGTGTTTCCGTTTCCTTTGTCTAACAACAATAAAATACAGATGCAAACGGACGGAGCAAGTCCAACGAGCGTTCGCAAATTAAGCTTTCGGCCCCCGTGTCGGCCAAGAGCTCTATGCAAGACGTGACCGTTGACGATGCCAAGGGCCAGGCAACGGCTGGTAGAAACTGCAAGCAGCAGCTCATACTGAACACCATTGTCGATCTAAAGCGCAGCTTGGAGCATCAGAGCCATCAGTTGAATGGCCTGAATGTCGAACAGAACTGAGTGAACAAACTACTAAGGCTAAGATCACCATCATACTTATTCATAACGCATTATTTAGACATAAAATAGCTCGTTAGGACCTAGGCTAACAGTCCAACCGAATCCCTCAGACTAGACACGAAAACTGAGCGCAATAACTTTCTTACTAATAAGAGAAGACGATTATTTACACATTTGGCCCAATACTTAAGGGCCGCAATTGGAAACATGGACTGGTGCAGAAAGTTATTAGGAAATATCTTTAGCATGTAGCAAATTGTTTTTGATGGAGTTTTTATATAATAATCGTAGACATAACCCAGAAGTTTAATTTATTTGAAATGTGTTGAAATTTTTAATTTTTAAATGTTTAATTTCGTAATGTACGTTGATATATCATAGATCTTAGTTCAATCATATCAAACGGTTTTTATATTAAGCGTCATTTCGTTACTATAGATAAGTTTAAGTTTGTTGTTTGACTTTAAGAACACTATGTTTTAAAAACACTTCTCTATTTTTAAAGATATCCTAGAGTTGTAATTTTTGATTAGTTTGGATGCGCCAAGCTAAACATGTGTTTAGAACACAAAATCCTTGGCGTCTCCAATGCAACTATCATACCAACTCCAACTATACAACCATAGCTTGAATACGTTGATATTAATCACTATATTAAATTACATAAGTCAATAACTGGTAATATTTCTTAGTTTCTTATCGAACGTGTTTGTGTGTGTGTGCGTTAATGTGGAACAAAAATTCATTCTCATTAATGCATTTCTTACATGAATTTTGCGTATACTTAGAACACTAAATTTATGGCTAGACTTGGTAGAACATTTTACTTAATCAGCATTATCTCTAAAGTATTCAAAAGTAGTGCTTTAAGTAAACCATATTACTATCCATCCAAAAGAAATTTTTTTAGCAAAATTGTTTGTAGATTAATGAAAAAATCATTGTTCGGTTTCCTTAGCTAAGTTGATAACGAAGATTGTGTTTTTAGCGCTAGATATGGGATAAATCTAGTCTATATTGAATTATATTTCGATTGGTCAACATTAATTTAAAATATGTTGTATTGGTAAGGTTTTTAATGATTTCCAAACGGAGGTGAATTGGTTGTAATTTAAATTAATTGACTCAAGTTATTTTGAATTATGTATTGTGTTGTGTACTCAATTTATATGCATATAGGCTATGTAGAACCTACACAGAGAATACATAATTTAAGTCAATAATGTAACGTGATAATAAAATTAATGAAAACCCTAGACCAAAATCGAACAAGATCCAAACTTAAAGGGGATCCGCAGAGTAGTAAGTATAAAGTAATTGCATATATCGTAACAGTTTGTGGTTTATTGTTTCACACCTGTGTACTTTGTAGCTTTGCGTTCTTGTTTCTCATTGAAATTAAAATTGCAATTAGTTTTCGTTTTCTCTTACGTAGTGCCTGCTTTTAGAGCCCCACGGCAGGAGGGGTAGTGGAGCGGTATGCTGTGTTAAATTTACTTAATTAGTTTCACCCGCGACGCGACACTTGAACATTGAACGGGCACGGACCGCTGGCCCTGCAAGCGAAAGACGCAAGCCGCGAATTCCAAAAATCGAACTCGATGTTGTGAACTTTAAATGGGCTGCTAATGCGTAGTTAACGGCTTGGGCCTGCAGCTGTCGTGGTAATTTATGCGCCCTAGATTCCAAATATTCAATTGGCTTTCCGATTAAAGCGACCTTAAGACAATCCAACGAGCTTTTGATATGATGACTTACAAACGGCAACTAAGGAAAGACTGCAGCAGACTCACTCCCAAGACGGGGGCTTACATGTGTTCAGGATGTGCGGAAACCTAGTACCACGTGCGGTATGAGTGATATTAACAAAAACCCTATCAGCCGACACATACAATTATCGAACCCATGTATTTTAAACGTCAATAAAGGACCAATATTTTGAACTACCTCCTATCTTAACTGCTCTTTCGTGCGTGATCGACATCCCAGTCATCATGGAATTTCCAGAGACTCCGATCCAATCCCCGTTTCTTGTCAACTTGTTTATTATTGTGTCTGGCGGTAAAAATAGCCCCGCATTGTTCTAAAAATCCCCAGAAAAGCATCGGCAATGGAAAATTAGCAGACAGATCATGGACTGCCCTGGCCGGCCGTCCGCTGCCTCCGCAGCTGCTAATTATGCAAATGGAGGCAGGGAGCGGACGACGCGAGGCGAGGAACGAATGCCAGGCGGAATAACAATTGGCCAGGCCACGCTTGAAACATCAAATCGGTATTAAGTGGGCAAAAAATATGGTCCGAAAGAGCGGCCATTATATGGTTGGTGGCCCAGTGAAGGAGGCGCGACTTGATCTCCTTAGCTGGCTGCACTCGAGATGGGCCCTATATGGGCAAACTGGTTCGGCTTCGGCTTCCACAATCTGCCCGCAGTGACCGACCTCTGTCCAGGAGGCGGAGTGCATTTCGAAAGGCAGGGGCCGGTCCCCAAGCTGCATTTTTCGTTATTGCTTTGTTTTGCGCTAAGTAGTGTATGAAAGGTACTTTTCCAAGAAATGCTGCCAGTGAACGGAAGTCAGCAGGCAAAAAAGTAATATTTTGCAAGTTATTTAAAGATTTTAAAGATGAATAGGTATTCAAGCGTACACTTCTGTTTACAAAACGACAGGGTGTAGTTAATTTCTGAGAATATATTTTCTAAATTTTTCATGAATTTTGGGTCTACGATGAGATTTTAACTAATACCCAATACCCACAATTCCAATTTCACAAATTAATTTTTAAGAACTCAGGGTGCTACTTAATTAGAAAACATATTTCTAAAGCATTTTAAGACTAGGATAGGATTTTCACCTACAACATTTTTTGAAGGATTTAAGGGATTTCAAGTTAGGGTATAGACATATTCGACTCCGTGCTCCTCCCGTGGAGTGAGCAATTGAGTGCCGATCTGAGGCTACAGTGCAGCTTTCGATCTCGAGCGATTAGCGCGCCGAAAGCTCAAAGATTTGAGGGGCAGGGGGCTAAGTTGTCGTTTTTGTTAGCCATCATGTTGACTGTTGACTGTTGTGGTTGTGTGTTGTTGCTGCTTTTTAACGTCTTTGTCGATTATTGTTATTATTATTGAGATTCTTGTTGTTGTCGACGCTCTGGGTTTTTGGCCGTAAAATGTTACTTTAGTGTTGGCCTGGCCCGCCGGCCTCTGCCGGCGTCGCTGTGGCCGCGCAGTTGCGTCGCCGTAACCGCTGTTTTTAGCCATGAAGGTCATACCCAGGTGTGTGGCATTCAGATTCACCTGAGCCCGGACCGGGCCCGTCTGTCCGAGTCCGAGTCCGAATCCGAGTCGGGCCAAGCCGAGCTGCTAGCGCTCAGCTCCAAACAGGTGAAGCGGTGGGAGGCGGCGGGAGGGGTACGTTGTTGTTTTGGCAGTTATGAAACTAGTCCAATGACTCGCCGCCTGTGTGTGTGCAAGCCAGCTCCGAGCTTTTGCCTTTGCCTCCTCTTCTTGTAAGTATGTAGTTACCCACACTGGTGCATATAGGGCGTATGAGTGATCTGTGGAATGGGCTTTTTGGTAAATGAACACAACTTTGAACCAAATGCAAGTCGTTGCTTTTGGCTGGTTCTCAATGTTGCGTCAGCCACTTCTTCAGAGTTTCGCAAGGTGGGACAAATGTGCGCAATACCAAATCAATTGACGCCTCGACCAGAGGGGAGACGGGGACTGAACAGTCGCCAAGCCGAGTTGACAAAGGAAAATAGCCCTGTCATGCGGCTGTGTGCAAAAATTGGCTCATTCTGCTGCGTAGCTGATTGTCCGGTTCTAGTTTCCAGCATCTAATCGGGGGATTAGTGGGTTTCCATCAAGCCCTGATTAAAACAGATGCCTGTATTTTCCGTTTCTGGCTAAACCTTTGTCTTTGTTACCGCGTAGCTCAATAAGTCTAGCTTAATAAATAAATTCTACGAAATCATTTTTTGACACTTAAAAGTTGAGGTATCAGTTACAAAATTGTTTTTAAAGCCATAAACCTTGTCAATGTAAGCCCTTGCTCCTCCTTCCCCTCCCCTTCAGCAACCTTTTCCGGGCTTGTACATTTCTTGCCTTAAAGTACCTCCGTTTTGAAAAGCCCCTGACGTCACGGCAGCGATTCGAACTTGGCCCACACATTCTGCGAATGTGAGTTCCCCTTTCTTGTGTGGAGTGGGTCAAGCTAATTAATTTCGAGGGTGCTCAATTAGCGCTTGCTCCCATTCAACCCGAGATGAAGTTGATCGCTGGACTTTGAGAGGCTCTCGGTGCACCCCCATGGGTGGGGGACTGGGGATTGGGAAGCTACCTGCGCAGAAAGTTCGTGAATGAATATCTTTAACGTGATTTAGCGCTCTCTGTAATGTCTGGCGTGTGAGCTCAAGCTCGGCTCTGGCCGTGTGTGAGTGTGGAATTTCGAGTTTTTGGACTTTGCACCAGTGGCTAGCCATGAACCGACGTCGCTGAGCTGGCCGCCAACACAGTCCGGGCCCCCGCCAATCCCCACCAGATCGTGAGCGTTGTTTGCGCCTCGCTACTCATCTATGGCGGCTCGAAGATGGGCTGTGGATGGGCGTGTGGACAGCGGACTCTAATTATTCAGACAGCAATGTGACGCACCTGCTGACAGCATAATGCGGAATTCTCGGCAACCGATTTGTCTCCAGAACAGAATCGTAGCCCCATATCGGCAGGCCATCGATCGGCGGCCATAACGAGACCAGCATCCGCGAATGGAATCAGGAAGTCGGCTACTGGGGGAGGCGGCGGCGGCGGCCCTAACGGAAATTAGTCAAAGTTTGATTTGGTTCCAGTCAAGATCTTTCAGCTTCCGCCTGCGTACGTCGATCTGGGGTCAAACGGAAGTGTTTCTCGATGCTTTTGGCCCTCTCATGCCAATCTCTGTTGGATCTGGTCGGAGTGCAGTTATTAATTAATTTCTCGTTTCGATTTGCATGCCGAGTTATTTTCGGATCGCGACAGCGGCACGTGATAAAATTTGATTCCGAGCTTGTTTCAATGGCTGCTGCGATTAGTTCGGCTCAATGCTAAAGAACAGCAGCTTCAGCCTTGAGTACTCGGACCTTGGGCAGTACCGAAGTGCTTGACCAGTTACAAACGTCCCAAACTGCTGACTCACGCCAACTCCGACTTTCTTTTGTCGCCGCTGGCTTATGCTAATTCCGGACAACCGAATCTGGAGACGGTTCTTCTGCCCGGCTCAAGGTTCAGATGCTGCCGGAGCGGGCGGGTTCAATAAACGAAGCCGAAACAAAGCAGAATAGCCGGAGTATCGATCTGCGATGAGTTATGATACTTCCGTCTATCTCCGCCCCTGTCCGGGGTTAAGGCGAGCGGATAGCCAACAAGCCAACAACAAGCGGAAGCCGAAAGCGAGCTAGAACCGTAAACAAGTTTTGCCCCGCAGCAGCCAAACTCTCAGCCAATCCACCAGGCCAAAACAAATGTTCGAAACATAAAATGAGTCTTAAAGTGAGACTGGCGCAGTTTGCCCCCTCTCGGCCCCTCCTGCGATGCGGAAGCCTTAGCAAGGCGCTAATTGGTTGTCCGAGACGAGAAGAAGCAGAGCTTTCAGAAATCCCCCAGAATCCCAACCCTGTCCACATGCAGTGGGCCAGGAGGAGGAAGACCCTGAAGCTCAAGTGGAGTCTGCCGATAAGCACGAATCAAGTTCATGGCTTCTAAAAGACTGCTCGCAATTCTTGTCACAACGATGATAAGGCCACGTCCAAGAGCACAGCCAAAATAGAAACAGAAATAAACATTAACTAGCCGTCGAGTGGCCGCGGCGAAAAGCACAATTTACTTGGCCCAGATACATACTTACCACAATGGCCTGACATTCTAAAAGCAGATTACACATCGCAGTTCACCGAAGCATGATCGGATTTGAGACCGATGAAGAGCATATACTATTATGTCGCTTTTGTTTGCAAATAGTGTTGATAGCTCTGATTCCGGGCACGTGTCCAAGAACCCGAGAGCCCAATTTCCTGGTCCTCCCCCGCCCTGAACTTGAGCAGAGAGTAGATATGGCCATGAGTCAGTTGCATGATCGAAAGTTTTTCGCGGTCATTGGCTATGAATCGGCTGGGCGGGGAATTATTTTGTAATTGGAGGAACGCCTTGCCTTAAGTACTTTATCTAAGCGTCGATAAGGTGGTTGCCTCATAGGCTTCACCTAAATTTCTTCCGAGGGCAAGTTTTTCCTTTTCCCCGAGTTACGCCCAATCATCATCACCAGAGGAGTAAAACCAGTGACTGTTATGATACGGCACGCGTTTGCTTGCATTAATACAACGGGAAGTAAGATTAGATAGGAAAGCTTCCTATTTGGATTTAATATTCCTGATTTGTAGCACGATAATTTGGTTAAATAAAATTTGCTTACGTATATTTAAAAAAGTGAGTCTACGGAGGTAGACAAATCTTCGTTTTCAAGAAGGATTAGATTAAATAACATTTATGTATTGCCAAGTATGTACGTGTTTTAAGAATACTACAAAAACAATCGTCTCATTGATCAGATATAACTATAAATATCCATTTAGATAAGATAGAGGACCTAGTTAGATATTTATTTGCATGTAGGATAAGATAAAGGAGAGTTTTCGTTATGGAGGGGCGGGAAGTACATTATTTATCTAAATATCGGGAGCCAAGATTAGGTTGAAGACATTTCTTATACGTACTTTTGAGTACATTTTTATATTGAAAACAAGATAGGATACATATAGTTATAAAAAGGGGCAGTCCATTATACCACCTGCATACCTGCACTTTGCTCAAAAACCGAGTTCGCTTACCGTGAATTCACTGTAATCTATATAGCGCATTTACAATGGCCATTGCCACCTTTCAACCGTTCGACTCCACCGATCCAACCGGCCTTTGTACCCATCACACGAGCCACAACTCAAAATTTAGCTTCGTTGGCACTTTCTTTATCGTTTATTGTTGCCAAGCCCCGAAAAACGGGACAGAGAGGGGGGTAACCAGAAGGGGAAAGAAGAAACGAGCAGGTGGAATATGTTTTCTAAGTAAAATTTATTTATTGTGTATAAATAATTCTCTTTTAGCTTTCGCACAAGCGCTTTTAACGTTAATAATTTACAGTTTGCTCTGCAGACTTCGATGCCGAACCAACGACATGCAGGGATTGAGTTTCGGTGGAACTGGGAAGGTCCCCATGCCACTTCCTTCAAAGCCCCTGGATATCGCTGGTCGGCAGCAAAGTGGAAACCAAACGAAACATAACGGCACAAATAGTTGGCTTAAACAATTACAATAACAATTGTGGAATATATAAATTTGCATACAGGCTAAAGTGAAGCAAGCCGTTTTCGCTCGCTACCGCTCCCACTTCACTTGTGTTCGTAATCGTTATTTAGTTAGAAATTAAATTTCTTGTACTTGTTGAACATTGTTTGCTTTAGTGTTGTATCTGCAGTTCCCATAGCTATCTATCCAATACATATAAGAAAATTAAATTGCAAAGAACCAGGGATATGTGAGTAAGGGCCACAGCTGCGCAATGGATAACATTTTGACTTGGCCGCAGTGGGGCCCCAACGGACACAGAAGGAATGATCGGAATAGATTTGATTGGCTTCTGTGTTTTGTTTTCTAATTTCGTTTTCCCTTAAAACCCATTAGAGGGATACAACGTAGAGGTTACAATTTTTACAACATAACTCTTTTTTTGAAAAGCGCTGCTTTAACTACTATAACTACCAGTTGTTATTTATCATCCTCAGTTATACATTTATACAATCCTCATGCACACATACGATCCTCATATGTCTTACTTAGCACCCCCTCAAGTTACATATACATATACATTATCATATACACAGATATAGATATACAGATACAGTTATAGTTAAAGTTAGAAAAAGACCTCACACTTGGTTCTCTTGATACTAATGAGAGTAAGACCCGCCCGCTAATATGGTATGAAGTTAACCCCGCCCAGCTCGAAAGGAAGTGAAATTCTAGGTGTAGGTGTAGGATTAGGAGGCGTAGGAGAAGAGGGTCGAGAAGGCGTTTGGTTGGGCGTCCTAAACGGGCCCAATATCACTTTGGTATCTGGCGGTCAGGTAGTTGGCCGCCTCTGTCATTTGTTCCAGGCACTGGTACAGACCGTTCAGATGCCTCCGGCAGCGCTGCGCCAGCTCCGTGGCCTTGTCCCCGGAGCCCTGCTTCGACTTGGCCACGTCCACGATGTCGCTGCCGTCGCTGCTCTGGGCGTTGTCGCTCTTGTTGCCGTCCGACTCCAGACCCGAATCGTTCTCCTGCGAGATGTCCGAGTCCGAGTCGCTCATGTTGCTCACCGAGTTGGTGGACATCATCGAGGCGGTGGAGGTGCGGCGCACATGGCCCTTGACACTGCTTGAAGCGGTTGTGTTTTGTTGGCTGCCGCTGGACTCAGTCTTGCTCTCGCTGGGATTGCAATTCGAAGTGGGGTTGGATGAAGCGTTGGGCTGCTGCTGCTGGGGGTGCTGCTCGTCGTCTTCCTGGTTGGCGGTCCACAGAAGATCCTTTTTGAGAGAGTTCAGCATGTTGTACAGATTGAACAGCTCGGAGGCGCTGAGAAAGTCTTGCACGTTCTTCGAGTGCGCCGCCCCCCGCTTGCCCTGGGCACTGGAGCTCTGTGTCAGTTGGTTGGCGGTTGAGTCCTTGCCGGTGGCTGCGATGATGTCAGTGCTGTCGCCGATCTGCAAGAGAACCAAGCAAACGGGAGGAGCGGTAAGTACGGTTGCGTTCGAAGGGCTTGCCGCAGGGTGGGACTGAGCTTTAAGGGGCTTGTGGTACCAACCTGTCGATCCATGAGCCTGCAAGGCACCAGTATGGTGTCGTCCATAATGTTGACAGTCTTAACAAATTTCTCCATCACATTGACAATGCTGTCTTTGGAAAACTGCTGCTCATCGTGACGGGCGATGCGGCGCAGGCAGTTCCTGAAAAAGCAGAACAGTCGGAAGATGAGATTGGGCCAGCAAACCGCAAACAGAAAACCAGTGGAGCGTGTGCAGAGGAACCAGTTTGGACAATAGACAGCGTGATTAGGGACCAGCGACTGGCCGTTCTACAGCGTCGTTAAGTCTGCCGCGATCAGACTTCCGCCACTCGAAGTCTTCTTTCGCTGGGTGGGCCTCGCCGCTGGCCAACGTGGCGTATGATAGATATGAATTGGTTTGTATGCAAATCAACGATTCGCTGACGTCTCAAATTCAATTTGTATAAAATAGAAAACCTGTTGGTGCTTTTGTACCTGACAGTGCTCGTGCGGCTCTTAAAACAAAGCCCAGACGACCGGACGGACAGCAAGATTTCTATTTTGGTTTTTAAAGCCAATTTAACCCGGCCACGTTCTGGTGGAAGAGGAGTAGATGGAGGTGGGCGCGCGGAGGGCAAAGCCCCGACTAGGCTCACCACATTCCAAGTAATGGTTATACAATCCTGGCCGGTCTCATTAACTTTAATTTCACGAAGATCGAGTAACATTGTCAGGTCAAGCCCCATAAAGCGCGCTAACCATTAACCCCCCGGGTTTTGAAGTTTGTTTTTGGTGTCTGGAGCTAAAGCGGTCAAAGTCTAGAGTCGGCACGGCTTATCGCTGCCAGACGGTTCCCAGACGGAGCTGGAGTTGCGTATCTCCCGTGCCTGCCGTTTAATGCGACTAGGTTGCCCAGCCCGGAATGTAGCCAGCCAGTGCGAGGCCGCGTGATCGCAGCTAGTTGACAAAATGAGCGTCGAGCGCACTGATAAATTTAGTTTTAGTGACTGCGCCATTCAAAGACCTCTACCCTACAATTCCGCCGCTGTGGCCGCCCGCTCCCGCTGCCCTGGCGAACAAACTTAGACAATCTAGATATCGATGGCTGAAGTGTAATGCGGGGCTACCGGGGGTGGGGGTGGCCACGCGAGTGCTGCGTGCTCCGAGCTCCGTTGACCGACATCGGCCCACTAGGGGCCAGAACCAGATGTAGATCAAGAAGCAGAACATTATACGGGTGTCAAGGTTTTTTTCCTCTGTCACGACGGCGGAGGATTCCCAGCCAGCCACTCAGTGACTAATTAAGCTAATTGCGTGGCATTCCGATCATGGAAATCAGCGTAGGAATGCGCAAACAATTACCATCCTATCAACGCTTTTCGCATGGACACTCGACCATAATAGATTGCTTGATTGTTGTCTCATGAAACTCTAAACAATCACCTCAATTTAATTTCAATTATTGTTATTTGTCTCCCCTGACCACGACACCACGACCCTGGCTTATTTGTATGGATGGTTCTAATCAGGTGCGCTTGAGTGCTGGCCACGCGCCAGATGCCTTGGAAGCGCTGTTGACCTTTCCTAGCGGGCACAGCAATTCTTTTCCATTGATCTCCGCCTCAACCGCCGCTCCCACGAACCCACAAACGCCGGTTCGGGTAACACGCCACACGCCGCCAGCCAATTGGAGGTCTCGAATCGTGAGCACACCAGCTGACAGCTCCCCGCTCCCAAACTCCCCGGTCCCCGTTTCCCGTTCCCGGTGTGAGAATTGGGCTAAGCCCGGCCAGCGTCACGCGACATGCGCGAAAAGATGGAAGAAGGAGAAAAGGGCAAGGGAAGGTGCGGTACATCGCATACAACGCCGAAATCAGGCGACTTTTTCATTGAACTGCAGCTGGTGGGTGGGTGGTGCTGGGCCAGCTTCATGTGGCAAGCGAAGCGCCTCTCTTACGGGCTCTCTTCGGTCCGTGAGTTTTCTCTTTGCTGCCGAGATGTGGCGTGATGTTGCCCAGAAACTGTACGATGGTTGGACCAAAAATAAGAGTCGCCTCCATCAGCTGAGCATGATGAATGAATCGCTGGCGATGCCATGTTTTTGTGGTATTTCTCGTATTTGCAATGTTGGGCAATGGCATATACATACACACGAAGTCAACAGTCGCAGTCTTTGAACCGAATTGACCAACATTTGGTTTGCGCTTTGGCTCCGACCTCCAGCATAATCGATATTTGATACGCCAGCAAATTAGATATTCTTCCAACTCGGTACAAGTACTCGGTGGCCGGGTTTGGGTTTGTTTACTCAGCGCCCGTTGGCGGTCGTAAGTTGCCGTTCAAGGCGACACCTGCCTAAAAAACGAGCGACACACTGCGAGGTAAATCAGAGAATTTTCTTCGATTTAAGCGGCCCAAGGAGGCCGAATAGTGGCTACCTGGCTATCTAGCCCCGATGAGTAATGATTTTTTACCAATAACTAGCGAACTAGTGTCAGTTCGTAGACGGAACTAAGGGGAAGGTGCTATACAGGTATACAGATAATGCCTTATCGCTCATCCAAAAGCTGGGCCTCTGATTTGCCTCCGTTGGCTCACTCGAAACATTTAGCAAACAAACAGTGAAAAAACGCCAACATATTTCTCTTTCTGTATGGGTGTACAATATATAGCCGATTGTGTCATATTAGCGGACGGCGCTGGCTTGGTTTTTTCTTTCGTGTTTGAATTGGCCGGGCCGTCCGTCCCGCCGTCCACCTAAAAATCGTACGATAAATTTCTTGTATCTCGTTTTTTCGCTTTGTCGGTGCAAACGAAAGAGAAAACGGACGCGGGGTGCGGTTGGATTTGGTTTTGGTTTGGATTCAATTTGGGAGTGAGTCGACGAAAGAGAGCGCGCCATTCAGATTCAGGGGCGGATCGGTGAGGCATCGGGAACGGGGGGATCAATTTAACATCACTTTGGGCAAATTAAACTTAAACGCTTTAACTAGCGGACTCGGACTCGGACTTACCGACTCGTCTCCAGCTTGGTGAGGTCTGTGTATCCACTCATGATGGCTCTGTTTCTGATTCTGTTTTTCCAATGATGATGTACAACTGCTACTGACCCGCTGGCACAAGTACAATTGAAGTGAGAAATTATCTTTGATTTCGGCCGCACCAACACTCGCGCACTTTCACTCGCGTTCGGAATGTTCCTGGCTGGGATTACGAAATTTCCACAGGTGATTTGCTTGGTTGATTGAGCTTAGTTAGTTTGGTTTGGAGTATTGGAGTAGCTGCTGCCCCGGCGGAACTGCTCTGACTAGTGCGCTGCCTCCAAGAAGTCGCTGCTGTTTTATGCCAAAAATTTGCATGCACGCACCGAGCTCGATAAGACCACGACTTTGGCCGTCGATCTTGTACGATCCTATTAAAATATGTAGGAATTCTAAACAGTCAGCACGCGCATCGCCAATTCGATTCGATTTGATTTAATTTTATTTGATTGCGACGACCACGACGCAGCCAACGAAGAGATTTTCCAAAAATTACAGAGAGGAGAGCGTTGCGAGTTGCTTATATAGGGTGTGGGACGACCAGGGATACTCAACTTCGATAGGACTATCGATATCGAAACAACCTATGACTTATCAGCTGTTCTTGGAGTATAGAAAGTCGATTTCCAACACTAATCGCCTAACGAACAAACGCAACTCTGAAAGCGTCAATTGAATATAACGCTTTCGTTGTCCTGAACATTACTGCTTAAATGTGTCAGGAAAATGGAAAACTTGCCAATGGAAATAGACGACAGTGCGCCGCCGATTCACGAGGCGTTGATCAACTACGCAGCAACAACTTGCCGCTTGTTTTACATACACGACGCTTCCGCTTGGAAGGAATGGACCACGAATACCGAGTATTTCCAGGATCTCTCTGCCGACGAAGTGTGTCACATATTCCTGACTGAAGTTCTACCAAATTTGGAGACTTATGAGCTATCGGAGAGCATCAAGAACCGCTTCAAGCTCTTAGAAATTCACCCACTCTTCCGACGCGTTGCCCAAGGCTATCAGTATACTCCCGATCGCGAACTAGCATCTCGCTTTGTTCTGCAAAAGGACCGTGACTACTGTCTGATTGGCGATATTGAGAAACCCCAGGTACATATATTCCTTACACATCCATAAATTCACTTAGCGGACCTCAAACATGCAACGACATGTTTGCCCCTATATGTAAATCACTCATGTAAATAATGTGCAAACATGTCATGCATACATACATATGTAGCTATTTTAATATAAAATGTCAATATTTATTACATACCAAATTAGTTTTTAGTTGCTCCTACATCAGTAGTAAAAATATGATTCCATATCGTATTAATTTTTTATAGGAAAGTCAGCCAAGACGTGGATCCCACACCGTGCTTTTGGACGACGAAGGAGATGAACCCAAGACCTGTGTTGGATACAAAAGCAAATTAAGTCAGGAGTTGGCCGCTATCGGCTCGGCCATTTTGTCTACCGATCTGGAGCTTGCCAATGGACAAATGCTCGATGTGGCTGAGATACATCGCCGTTTGAGATGTGCAAAGCAGAATTTCGAGGACAAGGCCATACTTGCTCCATTACGTACAGATATTGACGACATGATAAACAAATTGACGGTCTTCGACGAGCTAAAAGCTAAATTTTGTCGGGTAGTAAGTGATTGTAAGAAATATGCATAACATCAGTTCAGATGTGAAAGATGTTTTGGGCGTCAGTTAAATAAATGCCTTTAATTACTTGCGGTTAATGGTAAGCCAAAGTTTTCCTCGAAACTAAAACATCGTAAATCTTTTAAGGATTAAAAAAAAGTAAAAATGACTAAAACTTTCGTATAAACTATATAACTTAAGTAGACATTTTAAATGTTTTAAGAAAACCGATTTTATGTATACCATTCATCACTTATATGTTATTTACATTACTCAACTGCTGTTTTAATAAAATAACTGAAATTTTCTCGACATTAAATTATTAAAAAGTTTGTCACTCACAACTAGAGTACCTCCAATTCTTGAATATTTCAAATATGTTTACTGTTCATTTGTTAAGAAATCTCATTTTGTGTACTTGATTTACTTCATTAAATGGCAGTACCAAAAATCTATCTCAATTTTGAATTCTAGTAATGGTAAATACAGCTAAAAATGAATAATTTCCAAACCCATGCAGCTCTTACAAATCTACAAAATTCTATAAAACCATTTTGATTTGCTTAAAAGCAATGAAGATTTGTCCATGATCGTCCAAGCTTTTTTTAATTGCATCAAGGAGCGGCAAGAACGCGGAGCTCGAGGGGCAAGGATACGTTACCCGTGTACAGGAAGGTTGCGAGTGCATTTACGACTTAGGAGCAGCCAAAGTCTAGTGCCAATAGCCACTGTAACGACTACCTGAACATTATAATTATGATATAACTTCTATCACTAACCATACAACATGTATGGTTAGTGCTTCTATATACCACAAAAATATTCAATTCCAATGGAAAGTGATATGAGTCCCCAGAATTTAAGGTCGGGGCGCCATTTCAGGAAAACGAAATAACATCTAACTTGGTTAGAATCTATGGCGGCTTAGATTTGAACGTTACAAATATTACTTGCGTAAAACATCTTAACACATTTCAGACCTGCTAACAAAAAGTGAGGCAATGAAAAGGTTTCCTAGGATGCTAAAGAACTGTTTTAATTCCCTAGCGAAGTCTTGTCATAGTTTTCTGCCATTAAGAAGCGGGGGCGTTTCACGTTTGTACAAAATCATTTCGGCCAAACCAAAGTTGTTTTATTCAGATGACAAACAGTACTATCAATATGGTGCACCTCGACTAGCGAGGCTGGACTGCTTAGTGACCCGCGGTGGCGGCCTTGGCGGCGATCTCGTCCTCCTTGGCGTGCAGGGCGATGAGCTCCTGCTTCTTGGTGGCGATGCGCTCCTCGCGGCGCTTGCGAGCCTCACGCACCTTCTGCCGGCGGGCCTCGGCCTGGTCGGCCAACATCTTGCTGCGCTGCTTCTCGGCCTTCTTCTTGTGGATGTACTCCATGAGGACGCGCTTGTTCTTGAACACGTTACCCTTGCACTTCATGTACAGGTCGTGGTACAGATGCCGGTCGATCTTCTTGCTGTCGCGGTACTTCTTGAGCAGGCGGCGCAGGACGCGCTGGCGCTGCATCCACACCAGCTTGGTGGGCATGCGGGCGTTCGCCGTACCCTTGCGCTTTCCGAATCCGCAGTGGCGACCTTTGCGGCGTGCCTCAGTGTTCTTGCGCACACGGTAGCGGGAGTGAACCACGACGGGCTTCTTGATAATCAGACCATCCTTGATCAGCTTGCGGATGTTCTGACCTGCAATTGGGAGTGATAGAAGATTGGCTCTTGTCTTCGTTATCTGGTAGTCGGCTTTACTTACGCGAGTTTGTGTTGGCGATCTCGTTGATCTCATTGGGGTCCAACCAGACCTTTTTCTTGCCGCATCGCAGCACGGAGGCTGCGAGCCTCTTCTGGAGCTTAAGAGAACTGCAATTAAGGGGTACTTGTTAGTCGGTCTATTCGAAACCAGCGTGTTGCGCTGTGCGCGTGTGTGTGTGTGTGGGTAAGAGGCGCACGTTTAGTTATTTCACAATTGCCGCCGAAAACTGAGCTGCACTCGGCCACCCTGGCCGCCGCAGTGGCACGCCCCCGCCCCAGCACACTTTGCACATATTTTGGCACCGCAAATGCGCCATGGCGCTCGTATTTACAAACTCAATTATACCTCATGCTGTCGACCCTTGCTAGTCGTGGCTGGGAAAGAAAGAAAAATTTGACAGCCGGAAGTCAGCACGAATTTCTAGAGGTGGCTGGCTATCGATGTATCGATAACAAGCTGTGAAAGTCTGGCAACGCCTGGGTACAATGTAGTTGGCCAAAAGTGGCAAGAATAATTTGAAAGTTTTATAAACAATATTGAAAAAGGCATTACGCGCTTTAAGGCATTTTGCACTTCTTAAATCACAATTAATTACTATCATTCAAGAATTACGTTTTCAAAACGATTACAGAGGCTTGATATTTTTCCCTGGTCCTGCTGCGGTCACACTGAACTGCTGTGCAATAACAAAATATTTTTTTTACTGCACCCGCTAAAAGAACAATATTTGCGATGCAGCATACGCTTAGACGCTGCCTGGGCATGGCTCGATCCTCCCTGACGCGTCTGCAGCCCGGGGCCATCATGGCCGCCTCTAGGACACAGGATACGGGCGCCACCTCAGGATTCAGAAACAAACAGCCGGCCAGGCGGTCTTACGCCTCGCTGCCGCAGGAGCAGGATAAGAAGGAGCAGGAGGCCAGGGAGAGCCCCAACCGACTGCCCCGCCTTATGGACTTCCCTGAGATCGTGTGGCCCTCGGCACTGAACACCCTCAAGAACTGGATCACCATCCAGTTCATCATCCGCCCCTACTTCGACAGCGAGTTCCAGCTAAAGGACTTTATATACGGCGCCAAGCAAGCCCTGCAGGTGGGTCATTGGGCATTCCGGATATATAGTATGCTCCTCTAACTCGTAACTCAACGTAATTTCCGCAAGGTGGTGTCCTCAAGACTGATGGGCGGCGACCTGGACTCGCTAGACAAGCTAGTCTCCCCCGAAGCGATCTCGGAGCTGCGGCCCGTGATTCAGAAGCTGTCGATGACGCAGCGCAGGCAGCTGGAGATCAAGGAGAGCGACATCTACCTCAGCTTCCCATACCAGGTGGGCATAATGTTCGACGAGGCCAACGACAAGCTGCAGAAGCGCTTCGTCGAGATCACCATGGTGTTCCACGTGATGCGCGGCCTGTCCGAGATGCGAGAGCGCGGCGAGGAGATTCCATGGAACATGGGGTAAGTTTTGGTTGCTTTTTGGTCCTGCCCAAAGTTAATCCCCTCCTCCCTCCTCATTTAATTGCAGGACGCTGCCCGAGTACCAGGACAAGGTGTTCATCTGCAACTACCGCTTCGTGAAGGAATTCACTGCCGGACAACAATCGGACTGGACCATCAATGTTGCCAACCAGTTTCGGGCCATCGACCTGATCAATGAAACCAAATAACACCTGGCCACAACACAGCCTTCGTTCGCCGCCTCCTAGCCGTTTTTAGTCACCACCCTCGTTGGAATAAAAGTTTCGTTTGCCGCATTTAGGTATAAAAAACTAAAATCTTTACTGTGGATTTCTGATTTAAATTAGGTTCATGTGAAATGAGTGCATGTAACTGTTAGCCGGTAGCTGGTAGCTGTGGATGAGGAGCTACTGAAAGCTTAGTGGCCCTCGTGCTTGGCCCTGTAGATGCCCTTTGCGTCGTACTTGTCCAGCAGCAGCTTCCACTCTGCGGGCTTGTTGGTGCGCAGAAAGTTGATCACCTTCTGCGAGTTGCGGCGCTGGGTTTCGGTGCACTTGGAGCAGTCGGACTGCAGGGCGTCGGGCAGGAGGCGCTTCAGCTCGCGGCCCTCCGGCGTGCACGGACCCTTCTCCATCAGGCACTTGAGGTAGTTGTTCAGCACCCGGTTGTTGCCCAGGACATCGTCCACGTTGACGTTGTCGAACTTGTTGGTGTACTGCTTCTCGGGAGCGGCGGCTGCCAGACCGGCAATCACGCAAAACACAATGGCTAGCGAGGCTTTCATGTTGACGGATATTCTGCAAGGAGAGAGGATATTTTCGGGTGAGCGAACAAAACCAAAACACAGGTGTCTAGTGCTATATCTGTTTGCCAATTAAACGGCGTCGCCCAGTCTCAGCATTTCTAACTTTCAGGCGCAGGCCGAGAGAATCATCCGAGACGCAACCCACTTTTTTCATGCATTATTTATGGCCCTTGGCATATATATCGCATATGCATACTAATTGGGTATCGTTTGGTTTAAATGTTTTATAAAGAAGATTTCACAATTTCACGACCACGTCGCCCTAGTCGCTTTCGACTTCTATATGGCCAATATTCAAATCCGTGCAGGCCAGTGGTCAGTTGCTCTGGTTTATGCGGTTTATGCAATAGGCTGATACGAATTCAGTAGCGCGATTTTTCGTTGGGGCGATCCCGGTCGGACTAAGTATGGCCAAATGGCTTACTCACTTCTCTTCCGGAGGTTTTTGATGGCCTGCTGGTAGTTATGGCGCGGACGAAGGCGCAGCTTGGATTGCGAGTAGTTAGCCTGTTGGCCTGGCTTTTATACCAGGAGCTTTAACGGCCCCTACACTGAGCGCAATTGGCAGCTCTCTGGCGGCTGGAGCTTTTGCAGGCGGGGAGGTGGCGGCGGCTTTGACCAGAGTCGCGGCACAGTGTATACTAAAAGCTGACAAACCGAACCGGATTTTCGATGTCTGACTTAAGGTTTTTTCAGCTGAATTTCGGCAAGCGGTCCGAGAGCCGGCCAAGCGGTACAAAGGGTGGAATGGAATGGAATGGGAGTTTTATTACAGATTTATCTCTCACACCCCGATCGTTTGTTTACCCATTCACGTACGAAATTCGTAGGAAAAGCATTGACGTACGTGAAAATTGAAATTTACATACATGTTGATTTTGGCAGGCAGTCGGTCTTAGTTGCTCCGAGCTTGAGAGCTTGAGTTCGAGTTCGGTTTCCAGCTCTTTCCTGACTTGGTAGTGCCAACGTTGTTGCCACTGTGTTGTAATCACTTTTATGCATTTCCATTTCCCTTTTAATTATCTTTGGCGTCATGAATCGCACGCACCAGTCTAGACTTAACCAGATTTCGAAAGCTCTTCAATCGTGTGCGATTGGGTTTTGTTTTGTTTTGGCGCAGCCGCAGCCCGATCGATTCCAACTGGTCTGGTCCGAGCAATTGGGATTTACCCTGCCAAGTGGACATTTCGGATTCGGACGTTTTTCATTGCTACACTACTAGACGTTTTTCAGAAAGCCACGGCGGTCGTCCGCACTTGGGACAGAGCTCGCTAATGCAGCCCAGTTCAAGCTGATAATTCTAGTCTGGTGGGGCCAACAGTAATTGGCCATAAAGCCAAAATACACTTTATACCCTCGTATAATTATGAGCATTTTTACGACTCTGACGCGGGCGATTCTACTGACGATCAGCTCTGCTCGGTCTGGACTAGGGAGGTCAATAAATCAAAAGCGTTGACTGTTGACTCTCCACCTGTGGCGTAACTCTCGTGCCAATTATACAAACAACTTTCGGCTTGTCCACGGTGATTAACATTTAAATTGGGGCATCCTTAGCCCCGAGCGCTGGGGGTATCGATTTATGCAAATCGAGAGAGCTTGTAAAGGAAAAAAACTCCGTGGCCCGGTGGCTTACCTTGAAGTCGGGCAGGGCATCAGCTTCGCAGCCAGGGTAGATCATGAGACATGTGCAAAAGTCAGGTTCAGGAAGGAGAAGTAAACAAGGCAAAACAAAAGTAAACAAACCGCAAAATCCACAACAACGGCGGCGGTGAGGCTGAAGAAATATTAACAATAAAATAAAAAGGTAAATGCACAGATTGAATAAAGCGCAAAATAAATCTTCGGCTCGGTACGTGACCAAGTTTTCAGTGTCACGCCGCACGGCTTAAGAGGCGGGGCGAATCAAACAGTGAGCCGCGACCTCAAACCGCCGACCGCCATATCGCCAAGGGATGCAGTGGGGCCGCGGGTGGAGGCCCTGGGCCTAGTCGTCTGGTTGGCTGACAGATAAGGTGAAATGAGGCACATTCAATTTTCCTCTTAATCGTATATTACGTAATGGCGAACTACTGATACTGATAGTGCATCGGCAGCACACCTCTAGCCTAAATCTAAATCTTGTATACATATACATATACACACGGGACCACTCTGAGGAGTAAAGCAGATCTTTAGCAGATCACTACTTAACAGCCACAGCCAGGGAGAGATTAGCTGCCGGGAACTTGGTCTCCAGCGCAGTGACCGTGCCCATATCGCCACAGCAAACCTTGCGGAAGAGACCCACATAACCGATGCCGCCGCAGGCCACTCGGATGGCCTTCAGGACGCTCCACATGGCCACAAGCAGGAAGAGCCCCATGCAGTACGGCTGCATGTGTTGCACCACGTTCACGTTGATCCACATCAGGGCGGTAACGAATCCGGGCAGCTGGCCCATTTCCTGAAAGGGTTTTGAGCGTTAGCACATGACTTCGGCCTTAAAGGCACCAACGACTGCTACTTACAAACTCATACCAGAAGCTGGGAATCATCATGTGGCTGAACCTCGTCAACTTTGAACTAAACCATCTGAGATCGGGAATAGGGATGTTAGACTGGAAGCGGTACCTCTCCATGACCGGAATGCCCGTGACCGGCTCCAACAGAATGTATGGCTCGTGGTCCTCGGCATTGGGAGTGTATCCCTCGTAGTGCTCGCTCCAGTTGTAGCCGCTCCCGTAGAAGTGCGGCATCGAGAACGCCGAGGGGGCATCGTCTTTGGGGAAGATCATTTTAGTGGGTTACTACTTGTATGTACTTTGCCGTGCATGGTTAAGAACGAAGTCACGATTACGTACTTATCACACACTGGGATACGTCAAACATCCCGTCGGGCAACTTGATCCCGTAGCTGGTGCTCAAGCATGCCGGGGGCGTCTGGTTGACCTTGAGCAGCGTGTAGCGAAAGGCGTCCAGCCCGTTATATCGCTCCTGGCGCTGGTAGGTGAGCGGGAGAACACGGCAGGACTCGATCGCTACTATGTCCAGCGGTGTGTCAGGCTGGATGAAGGGCGGGTAAAGGGAGTTGTCCAGGGCGCCGGTCACGTTGAACGGACACTGGTCAGGGGTGTACCGTTTGGTGTGCGGTAGCTGCTCCCGGATGATGACCTCGTCGTTAAGCGTTTCGATGCGGAAGAAGTTCTCAATGCCGCGCTCCGGGCCTATGTTCACCGTGTAGATCTCCTCTTTGTCCTTGAGAGCCTGCGCGGAGGGATTCGTAAGGGTCAAAGAGGAAAGATAGTAGCTTTGTCGACTTGTGACTTACATTGTGCAGAACTGCAACATTGGCTCTCATGTTGGACATTTTGGAGAGCGCCTGCAGCAGAGGTCGGGTGAACTCCCACAGAAAGTAGTAGATGGTGTCGGTGATGAACATATCCTCCATCATAAAGGTGGCATCGAAACCAAAGGCTGAGAGCGGGGCCATGTGCTTGAGCTTCGTTGCTGCGCCCAACATCACGTTATTGGTGGACGTGATGGTCCAGTTGAGGACGTCGGGCGCGACGCTCTCCTCCGGCAGGAACTCCACTGAGTGGTAGCGGTGCTTACTGTACTTAACGTTTGTCGCGTTTCTTTCCAATATGTCGTTAAAGCCCACTATTTTGTAGACAATGGGTCCGATCTCCTGCACCTTAAGCCGCTTGTCGCGTCCGCTCCGGAACTCCTCGGCATTGGTCACATTGAAGACATAGTTCTTTAGCTTCCCGAACGGCGAGTTTATCCAGCTGTCCATGGTGGGCATCTCCTGGCGGAAGCGTACGTGCTCCCTGGCGATCAGGATGGGATATTCCACACCACAAGACACCACAAACAGATAGACACTCAGCGCCGCAAGGATGAGGCAGAACACTATCTTTACCCACTGAACGCACTTCATTTTGGGGCCGAGGAAGACTTTAACGGAACCCAGAGACAGGCGTGATTCGCGTCCGATCGGGAGAAAACACGCGATCCGTTTGAGTCGATTTCTAAACGCTTTCGGCAATTGCTTTGCAATCACTAATCACGAGCCTCCTCCGCCCTCCATCTGATCCTCTTGCCTAAACGAAATGAAAACAAAGTTTATAAAACCAAATAGCAGAAAGGCTATCAGCAAAAGCCCAATAGCTGATTCCGCTTATACTCCCCGTATGCCGACTCCGACTTTGGGGAATAGCAGCGATAACGACGGATCTCTGACCCGAGCATAGGCATTGCCCATAACACAGATTGGCCTCGGGCGTAGACTTCTACGCACTGCTGCACTGCCTCCATGAATTTCACCTCTCTTTCATCACACTCCAGAGCGACCCCAGCCCAGCAGATTGAAAAAGGCAATTGAAAAGGCGACGACCCTGTCCTGGGGTTCCGGCAAAGGTCGCCTTATCAGGAACAGACAGAGCAGTCTGCTCTTATCAGTGCCGCGGGCCGCCAAACGTGCAACGAAACAAATGACTCGCCATTAAAGTTTGGCTTCAGCTGGTCTGTCTGATCTTGCACAAGTATTTATAGACAACGCAATGCCTATGCTACCAAATCCGGTCTGGCCCACTTCGATGAAAAAATTGGTAGTTAAATTAATTTTAAATAATTAATTTTAGTTTTATGTGTGCCCTTATATTATGTCGATTTAATTGATCACTTAAAGTAAAATTTAATCAGTGTCGAAACTTGACATCTAATTAACTTGAAAGTATTGACATGGCAATTGCTAACAAGATTTTGTAGAAGTCTTAACTATTCGGGATTCATTTTTTATGGAGCTTTAATTGCTAATTTATGTTTACATTTTATTGCCTATGACAAACAGAAACAACTCAATTTGGTTTACCCTTGTCTAGGGTGTTATACATTGAGTCAAAAGTTAGCAACGCATTGAAGAAAACATTTTCAACCTTATAAGTTATTCTAGATTATCATCACCTGGCGAGTTGATCTAGCTATGCCTGCCTGTCCGAACTTTTCAACTAAGTTTCTCTTTCCTAATGCTATCTAAATAAAACTTAATCTAAAACTTAATTGCATACTTTTGGGAATATAAAGAAACCAACTTAAATGCTGAACTTGAATTTACTTAACAAGTTTTGAAGAACAAGGAAGCTATATAAATGAGAACAAAAGTTATCTACAGGAACTTTGGTTTAAATTTTAAAATTTGTATTAAATCTACATTTAAATGAATTCTTATCAATCGATTATATTCAACACAAGAATATATTATCATTTTTGCATACATTTCTAATATAAGTCTCTGTTAGGATTGCCACCGTTTTTAGAAACAAGCTAACTTCCATACAAAAAATTAAATCACCTGAATGTTTTAAAAAAATAATGGCAATCAGTTTTCTTGAGTATCACTATCATATTTATTTACGGTACGTTAAGATGGTTAGGTGACTAAAAAATTAAATTAAGCAGGAATTAATTTATAATCGTAGAAATAAAAAACTTCTATTACTTGAACATAAAAACGGAAAATAAAATCATAGTACTAATTGTTAACCCCGGGTTATCGGGTTATATTATATTTTGAATTAATAAATCGCTCATTTTTGTTTACTTGCAAGTGTTCAATAATGGCAATCAATTAAATTAATTTCTGAAGTGCAAGACCGAATTGTTTGCCATATAGGAATCCATTTGAGAGCCAGCAATCCCTGGACGATTGTCTTACCATGATGGGTCAGTTTTTAAAGCTTATATGGATTCGGGGTAAATTATGGCCAATGTCTAATTAAAATAATATCGTAGTTTATTGTACACATTAATGAATATAAATTGTACATTCGATTGATAGAATTATGTATTTATAGTATAGAAATTTCCTATGCGGAGCTTGTCCAACATTTGGTCTAATGAAGCACATTTGTATTCGAGGACGGAACTTTGTTTTATTTGAGAAACGTTTCGAGTTTTGTGATTGTGATTGATTGTGTGGACATAAAATTTCATTTTCAACGGGGTAATAGAAAGCAAGTACGGGATCGGCTTCTGTTTTGGTATAACAAGTCGAAGTCTAAGTCAAAGCTTTGAGCCTTAAAGCGATCACGACTGTTTCATAAGACTACATATCAAAATTTTCATAACGCTTACTTACAACGATAACCTACATACAATACAATAGATACAGATACACATAAAAATACATACAAGTCTTCCCAGCTCCATTTCTTCTAAACTACAGAGACAACATTCCCAATTGGGTGAGGTGAGGGACTAAAATGGGAATAGGGGTAATGGGATTGGTGATTAGGGGATGGAAGTGGGAAGGGCTAGTCCCAGTTCCTAGCTAAGACCTATACTAAATTAAGACACCCAGAGACCCTCGGACTGCGACCAGACTCCGACTAGAGCGCTTAGTATCTGGCGGGTTGGATATCCTTGTTCTGCTTCTTGTTCATGTCGACCTGGGCAGTGGCCAGGTAGTTGGAGCCCTCCAGGTGCAGGGTGCTCTGTCGGTGCGAGTTGCGGATCAGGCAGAAGGTCGACAGCAGCAGCAGGATCACGCCCAGGGCGCAGAGGCCCACGATGAGCGCCACGCGGATCTTGGGCGGCACCTGCTCGGCAAAGCGCATCAGGTCAGTGACCTCGTCGGGCAGGTTGTCGATGCCCTCCTCGAACCACAGAATGGGGAAAATAATGTCCGGGAAGTTGGCCACCTGCTTGATGTCAAACACCTGGCTGACGGCCAGATTGATCTGGATACGGGCGCGCACTCGCAGGGTGGTTCCCATTTTCTGTCAATACACATGATTAAAATAAACCTAAAGAATGCTTGTTGGTGTCTTACAGGCTGGACGTCGAAGAAGAACTGGTGCTTTTCCTTCATTGGCGGCGAAATACCTTCCACTTGCGTCCTCAGACTTTCGTCGGCCAGGTAGAAATGCGGGAAACTCAGCATGATGGGGGAATCTGTAGAAAACTTTATGTCAGAGCTTGATTGAAGTCAGCCTCAAAGATTCCTCCTCACCGTATTGACACAGGGAGACGTTGAAGAGTCCGTTCGGGGAGCACGAGGGCTTGCCTGCGGGGCAGAAGCACATGTTCTCCGGGTGACTATCGACATCGGCGAACACCCACTCGGGCGGGGTGAAGCGGTAGCCGGGAACCTCGTTCGAGGTCATCACCTCCTTCTCGAACACCAGGGGCAACAGGCGGCACAGATCCTTGTCGTACACATGGAGGATACGGTCGTGGTCAATGTGTGGAGGGAAGATGGAGCCATCGGTGCCCGCTAGGGTGTTGCACGCGTCCGTGGTCCAGTGCGGCAGATGGGTGCGGCCGTTGAAGTTGTCGATGATGCCGTACTTATGAATGTCGTCAACGCCGGTGTTGACGGTGACGCGGTCGGAACTGGTGCCGTTTTTGCCATACAGCAGTCCAAACTCCTCGTAGGGCAGCTTCTGCTCCTTGGGCACCACGTCCTTGGCCAGCTTAAGCAGCGGGTCCTCGTAGCCCCAGAGCAGTTGCCCCACGGACACCTGGACGAACGGCTTGATCTTCAGAATGTCCATGATGCTGGCCATGGCCAGACGCAGGAATCTGCACCAGACAAGACAAGATCAGGGTTATCAAGAGAGGAGTTGCAGGGCGGTGATGTACTTACCGGGCAGCGTGCTTGCTCTGAGAGGTAGCACTCAGCATGGGAATGTTGGGCACAATAACCACGTCGTCTTCAGGCCCCACCGAGAGATCTTCGCGGAACGAGTAGATCTTGCGCAGATTGTAGCTCAGCGTGCCATTGTCATTCTCCACGATGTTTACCTTTTCCCAGGTCTCGCTGCAGATGGGGTTCATATCGGATCGTATGCCATATTTGTTCGGAGTGAAGATCACTTACCTGTAAACGTAGGGGCCCACCTCATCAACAATGGCCTTGGAGCCGTTGCTGAGGAAGTCGTCCGCGTTGGTCACATTGTAGATATATAGACTGATTCGGGGCTCCACCGGGGGCTTGGCCCACCAGCCAAATGTCTTGGCGCCGGGACGCAAGGCCACCATGCGGTCCACAACTGCATCGATTAGCACGGAGAATTCACAGGCCACTACGATTCCGCCAATTATCAGCGCCGACGCCACGACGATCGTAATCCCTGAAAACCAAAGCGAATTGTTGAACAATTGTTCACCGAATGCATAAATTAGTCGATAAGTGGGATGAGTCAATTTGGTATTGAATGGGAAAACGTGGAAAGTGTATTTGAGTTGCAACTCAACTGAAACTGCTCGATAGCAGTGTTCGGGATGTGACATAAATGTTTATACACCGCTGATGGAGCAACTAAAATGAATCACTGACCCTTTGACCTTTAGCTCCCAGTTGTACAATCACCCATTATCTATTTATAAGCCCAATCAGTTGTGATTGAATAATTGCAAGTAAATTATAGATGCTGAAACGCCAGAACCGGAAAGACTGCTTAAAACTATAACCGGATCCGGGATATCTCTGGCAAAAGGCCTTCGAAAAGTTACAATGCGGAATGTATGTCTCATAAATAAAGTAAGGGTAAGTAGGAATGCCTCGAACATCCAGTTTATCCTAAACGTACATCGCAGTTAAATAGGAATATTTCCATTCGCATACCAGACTAACCAGCATTGAAACAAAACAAGAACGAGGCACGTGGAGTTATAACACATATGCGAACGCTAGATTAATTGCCTCGCTCAAGTACTTGTAATTCTGCCTCCCATTGCGTTGTGTATAAATAGTTTGATAAGCAAGACGGACTTACATTTGGTGAATTCTTGGTATTTGCACTCCCCAGACTAAGCCTATCTTAACTATTTCATACTTACACCATTTTCTGAGATAAGTGCTGGAGAGTTTTGTGCAAAACTTGTGTTTGGGACCGTTCATGTTGACGTATTCGCGTTGGGGTTTTAAGGTGCTGGAAAGTCAAGAGCTGACCGCCTTGCAGTTGTTAACTAAAAATGCAAAACAAAATGATATATAAATGATATAGCGTTGTTTTTTATGAGGGAGACCTAGAGATGCACGGACAGACTAGCCGTAATACCGGTTAAACTGTAGTCTCGGATCGTTAGTCTATAATTGTCTGTGGCAGCCAGATAAACAGGAAAGTAATCATTCAATACCACATCTTGATCACTGGATTCTACGCGACATTGGGTCTTGGCCATCGTTTCGCGATCACGATCACCCTCAACTTGTGCTCGTTCTTTTCCCCACTCTTTCCATATGCGCAATGCAGATTTTAGAGAGATGTCGGGGCACAAAGACCTCAGACACGTTTTGGGGCGTGTTAGCCTTGTGCTGTTTTGACATCGCTTTGTCGATGTGCGAGCATTTCGGCTTCGGCCAAAAGCTGATTTATCATAGCGCACCAAAGCGAAAAAAACCAATCTGGGGGACTGACTCCGACTACAGAACCTTCGCGTCAGCCATCTTTTGTGCTGGCTTATAATAACAGCGAGCAGTGCTCTCGCTTCTGCCCTTCCTGGCAGGGATGGACCTTGGGCCATTAAGAGCTATTTAATGGGCTGACAGGCTCTGGCTCGGCTAAGGTCGGCCTGCGAGTGGGGGACCTTGACCGAGGCCAGGGCTGCGCCAGCGCAAAATACATCTGATACATGTTTCTTTCGTGCGTAAACCGAAACGTTTTTATTATTGACAATTCCAGGCATAGCGCGGTTCGTCTGCCATTATTCATATTCATAAACGGAGCCAAATAAAACAAAGCAAATGACATGGAGCCAAATGGTTTTCGGCTAATGGTCCGCGGGCCATTTGCAGGCGTCGCACGGCCGGAGACAATAGCAACATTTTAATTGTGGCTCGATCGAGCGGTCCCTTGACGTTCAATTCAATTCCTCCCCATGTGCATACAAACGGCCGCTTATCGATGCGATGAGATAGGCCAAACTCCAGATGGAGCTGGGCTCTGGCACGTCCGCCCCTTGATTCGATTAATTGGCTCTCCGATTTTGATTCTTGGACGCTCGCGGAAATGGCCAGCGGTTTTATGATTTCTCCACACACAGTTTTTTTTAGCTAAAGGCGTTAAACTTTGTACTTTGAGATCGCTCTACCCCATCAACGCACACAGATACGAAGCTTTATTATTTGCCGAGTTTACTGCGCTTTCCGAACGCCACAAGGTCGTACTTCTCCGCCTCTGTCGTCGCTCGCCGAAGTCAGGCTGGGCTTAAATATTTGAACTGTGCTTGCGTATTGTGCTGGGTATCGGATCCACCATTGTTGGCATCGATGCGGCCCATGCCGATGCCCATTGAATACTAATTAACCAATAATTATTTCACCTCAAATGAATTTTCGGCGACACTCCAGCCAGCCAAGCCAGGCCATTAATCAGTGATTTCAATTTCGGATTTGGCTACCCATATTTTCAGCTGTTTGCTTGCCTGCTAATTGGGTTCTGTGTTCACGGCCCACTAGGCTGGTTTAGTTTTAATTTTTCAAACTGCTAAAGCCCTTCAGATTGCTCATTGCTCGGAAACGGAATCAGAGTGGTCGTGGTCTCCAGGCCCAAATGTTTACACAGACCTCGTCGAGTGGAGTGACAGTGACTCAACGTGGACAAATTGTTTGCTTTCAGAACTTGAGCGACTGTTATCAGCGTCCCCGCAAAGTATGCAAATCGGCTGGATAGGAAACTTTAGAAGCGGCGCTTCAGTGCAACAACACCTTGCCATAACAATAGCGACTGACGGCAGAGCAGACAGCAGCGCTTTTCGGCATTCCAACGAAATGCGATAGCTGATGTAATAGTTTTTTTTTATTTTTGGTTTCACTTGTTGTGGCCATTCAATTAGCAGCTGTTAGCTGCCTGCTGTGGCGGTTAGAGCGAATACGAATCGCCTGGCCAGAATCCAAACTTCAATTGAAACTTGCTTTCTAAACACACGTTTTGTATGAACTGAGCTGAAAGCGGAATCTCGGTGAAGACATCCGCTGCTCTGATCAGCTTGGTGGCGCAGAGATCGAGCTGAGCCTCAGTCGTCTCACATTTTCACTGCGTTTAAGTGTTGCACAAATAAATACAAGCGGTAGCTATTTAGTGTAAGCAATTACCCTGACCCAATTCGGTAGCTGCTACCCTTGCAGAGCTTCGACTGTGAGTCGAACTTCTATGGGTTGAGTCACTAACTGCCACGATTTATCGAAAACTTGTAGTTGTAGAATTAGTTATAGAGTTTGTTTTCAAACTGATGGAAAATGTTTTTTTTTTCAAAATTGTTTTTTAACTCTACGCAAAGTAACTTGACCCTAAAATTTCTTTGACACCGCCAGATTATTTTCTCGAATCTCCCAGAAAAGGACCTTGTACTCAGATTTTTTCCTGCCTCAGTAGTAAATGGTTTTAAGAGGTATTCAAAGCGTCGGTTCAGTGTTTTCTGCTGCCGCTGATTATGGCTACTGTGACACTGACCGGCCAAAAAAGTGAGCCAGCGGCTGGCAATTCACCTGCCGTTTTGTCGTGCCTGGGCTGCATTTGATAATACGCAACGAAATGGGTTTTAAATTTGGGCCTTAAAGCATGTTGATGTCGTAGTCAATGGCGTGACAGACATGTGCGGCTGAAGTGGCTCATCTTGGACTTTCAGTAGGTCAGTTTCGCACGGCGAAGGGAAGTGGAAGTGCAGAGTCTTGTTTGCGGTTGCTTTCACAGTGAAATGTGTCAACAGCAGCAGGCGAAGACAAAGCCAGGCAATTGTCACCTCAATTTAATGATCAACTGGGCACAGCGGCACTAAACAAAACCGACATGATGAAGATGGCCCAAAGCTCTGGCTCGGCTGCTGCAACCTTCACATAATCGTCATCGTTATGTGGTCAAAATACAAAAGCTTTCAGGCCCCTCTATTTATTTATTTACGAGTATTTATCTTAGGGTCTCTTGCCTGCGCATGCTTAATTTCGGATCTCGCATCTTGTAAATGTGTGTTTTGTTAACTTTTTATTTGATTTCGCTTTGAGCCGCTGCTTCGTGGCAGCTCGGCAGCTTGGCAGTTCGAGTGAAGTGCAGAGCAAAATTTCACTTTTTCCACACAAGTAATCATAAAACTATGCACGTACATAAAATGCGCTTTTGGCAGGGCCGCAGAGCGTTTAGCCGCGGAGGCAGCGCACAGAAACACAAACAAAATCAAAGCCCCCAAAGCATAATTCAATGATTTTCCGCTTTTGTAGCGCTGCCAAGCGAACTCGCTGTCGAAGTAGTTTTACTTTGGCTGACTGGGCAAGGTCTTGCTCAACCAGCGCTCTGATTGGAGTCTGATTCGGATTCAGATTCGGAGTTGGAGTTGGAGACTGGGACGCGGACTGGGACTCGGAATTGGATTTGGACTGGGGGCCAAGGGTCTGTTACCGATCGGGGCAGAAACGACAATCGAACTCTGGCTGCAGTCAGGCGATTCCTAGGAATGCGACTGCTCCCCTCCACTACACACTGCTTCGCTGGCTGCCACAACGCGGCAGATATTTTGTATCTGGTGCGGCAGGTTTGATTGCGGCTGGACGGGCTGGAAACCACAGGCATTTCCAAACAACACTCACACTGAGTTCGGCGGTTACACGGACTTGCGGCAGTCCGATGTGCAAGCCAAGATTCTTGGGCCCGGACTGACTGGAACGTGGTGATCGGGGATCGGTGATCGGTGAACAGGGAACTTTAGGCAACCGCCGGTAAAAAACGTGAACGACTTGAACGCTCGCAGTGCCGCCGAGTAACTGAAGTCGCCGTCTTCGAGTGGCCCCCCAACGTAAGATGTTCAGGCGGCGAAAGCTCGCCCAGAAGCTCGACTTGGCAAGCCAAGTTGCGACAAAGCGAAACTCGAAGAAAACCTGATAAACAGGTAGGCAAAACCTTACCGGTAGCAAAAGCGAGAGTAAGCTTTTGCGAGTGCAACGCATGCGATCAAAGCTCGGGCGGATCGAAATCGGACTCGGATTCGGAATCGGTTGAGGCGGTCCAGGTGGGGGCCACTGTTCGGGCCAGGCTGATAAAACAAGTTTGTTGCCTTGCATTGAAGTCTTTCATTTCGTTGCGTTGTGCGTTCCGTTTAGTGCTGTACAGCAGCGTACACTCTGCAAATCTCATTGATTGCCACACCAACACTTATCCACTCGCAGCGATTATGATATCTGCCGCTGGTGTTTCTTTCGTGGTTGTTGTGGCAAGTGACTCACGGGGTGGTTGCCAAACCCAGCACAACAACCACATTTACATATACATCGCCAACGATCGACGACAGGTTGCAGTCTAAGAATGTATGCAAACTTGACAGCTCCAGCGATCGCAAATTATTGTTATTACCGATGGAGCTTTGATGCCGGAATTGCGAAAGGTTTATGTTGCTGCATGCCCAGAATCGGAATCTTGCCAAACACCCGGGCATCAGCATAAACGGTATCTGGGAAATGCGAGAAACCAGCTGCGAAAATACCAAACTCCAGAAATTTCCATTCTGCTAGGGGGAAACCAATGAAACTAATGCAATTCAATAAATTGCCCGGCTAATTATACACAGGCGGAGTTCTACGAAGAAGTAGTGAAAATATAACCCAGGTGAATCAGGTGCTGACTCTTTTTTTTAATCGAACAGAAAAAAGGAAAAAAATGGGCCAAAACTTACATTGCCAATTTAAAATTACTCAAAGAAGGTTCGGATGACTAACAAGTGCTGATAACGCCTTCTTAGCTGTGCTATAAAACGATTAAGATTGAGAACTAAGTAAAATATATAAATAGAGCCCAAAAATCGCACACCTTATTACAAAATCTACTTAAATTAAAAGCTAATTGTAATTTAAATACACAATACTTGTAGTGCTAGGATACATAATAAAGAAATAATAATACTAATAATAATACAAAACTAACAATGTGGCTTTTAACATAAACTGGAGAAGGTTTACGTAAAAAGACGAGAAGTTAATGAAAAAAAAGGAAGAGCTTACTCCAAAATTAAATCTTCGTGTAAGGGTAACCCAAACCCTAATTCTAGATCAGCCCCAATGTTTATGAATATACACGCCAAGTCCAACCACACACACACGCCTAACTGGCGACCCGTATCCGATGCTTGACACTGCGGCGACTTTGCATGCCAATAAGGCTAACCGGGTTGCATGCGACCTTTCTGTTTATGTAAACTGTCGTACAAAATGGCGCATTTGTTGCTGTAAATGATGCAATAAATAATAACAAAAACAGCGCGACAACAACAACGACGTACGCATATGTATGTTAATTTAGCTGTGGTGGCGTGTCATCAATTGCCCCTACCCCAACTCCCAAAAGTCGTGTCAATGTAAATCTTCTTTAATGTTTTCAGACTTACTATGCAGAATGTCGGCCACCTGCATGACCAACAATCAGTGATCCATCAAGGGGGCAGGAAAAGGTTTGGAGCACTTTCGGAACCGTTTGACTTCGGGCTAATATTTTGATGTATTCGGAAGTGTTTGGCACTTGACTGCCCGGCAACCAGGTTGATAAGCCAGCTCAATTGGGAGATAAGATTCCTGTAAGCGGTCGTTAAGGAAGTGCTCACTAGCAGATAATGAGCGACACAAGCCAACAGTGACTTTGGCGTAACGATCTAAACGAACTTCGTTAACTTAGGTCGCCACTTAGGCTGTTAGCCGAACTTGAGGACTGAGCACTATGGAGTTTAGATCGCAAAAATGGAAGTGCACAGGTAAATATTTCAGGCAGCTCATCAGTATTGAGAGGCTATTAACTAGCACGACAGATTGAGCTATTGAAGACCCATCCGCGTCATCGTCATCCGTTTTGAGGAAAACAAAAAGTTCGGGGGGCTATCAGCGCGCTGATGCGAAACACGATGATGTGGGCACTAGGCAGGGACAGCTTAACACAGCGAATTGATTGTAAACTTTTGACTGAACTGATAAATGCTCAGTACACAGGCTGGAGGTTCAATAACACGTCTCCGTCGGGGAAATTTGCGTTCTTCCGGCCTTTCTGCTAGCTCAAGAACTAAGAAGAGGCGCGATAAGCCAGTCTAAATAAGAACGTTTTCAAGAATTGCGACATTTAAGCAGAAAATGTGGGAGTACCTTCTGTATCCATGCACTCGGCGGATTGCCTTTATCCGCCGTTAATTGCTTATGTAAACCATATGCAGGCCCATGCTTGAAGGGTACTTAAAGTACTTAAGTGATAATTAAATTGTTTTGGCGACAGCGCACTCCTATAAATAGACTGTGGGTGGGGTACTTTGCATCTGCATCTGCCTACACTAAGAAAACGTTGGAACAAAAACTTCTAAAACATGTGGTGAAAATTAAAGTCTGGAAACAAACAAAAACAAGAAAGAAAGCAAAGTTCAGCAAGCCGAAGTTAATATACCCTTGCATCTACTGCCAAAATTAAATACTCTTTAAAACATCTATGTTTCGATTTATATGTGTGTATGTCTTAAATATGTTTAGCTCAATGTGAAATCGTTCTCCGATTTTAATAAAATAAAAATCGTAATTATGAAATTTCAAACCATTACTGTGTTCTTAAAATTTTTTAAAAGAATTCAAAAATTGAGAAGTTAAATTTTGTTTTTCATTTTTTTTTATATATCTGTGGTTCAAATGGGAATATAGCGCTAAGGTCGGCCCTCTGCAAGGGTATAAAAAGATCGGTGTTTATTGATGTAAAGCAACATAGCCAAGGGAAAACACAACTCAAATTAAAATAAAATCTATTAAATTTTTTAAAAACAGGTTATTTGATATGTTAATTTACTCCCGGACTCTCTTATCTAAAGAAAATATATTAAAAATGAAATTAAAAAAGGTTAATTTTTGGTTTGTTTTTTAAAGGTGTTCAGGGCATACTATTCTCACAGTGATCAAAACAATAAAGCCTGTTTCTGGACCCACACCGGTGGCAACAATGAAGACAGTCTAACTCGATAGTAATGATACGCGGTCGGAGCTGGAGCGGTGCGATCAGCTGGCGGGATGATGCAGCTTCTTCAATCTGTGCTGAGTGGCTTCTTTGTCTCGACGACGATTAAGTTTGCACTTTGTCTCGTGGGCACGCACAAAGCTGCTACGTAGTAAACAAGAGATCCCGATTCCTCGGCAGCGCAGTCGGCGCCAGCCCGTCCAGCTCCAATCATCATAGCTGACCGCAGCGACCGCTTATCACTGCGTCGGTTGAAGCAGCGGCGGCGACTGCGACGGCGAAGATTGAGGAAAGAGGAGCGACTGCGCTGCTGGCAGTTCTCAGCTCGAACTGATTCCGTCCGATTCCGACGTCGTAGTAATAACTTGTTTGGTGGGCAGTACGCACAGTCCAGTCCAGCGGAGAACCAGTCCCAGTTCCAGGCCAAACCCGCTCTCTAATCCCCGCGAAGATCGACGCGAAACGGTCGAAATCTAATCGGTTCAATAGGGTTGCCTGCCAGATAGTGCGTGGGCAGGCCCGAGTACGAGTATGTAGCTAATCGCGGCCAACAACTGGCAAGTGGATCAACCAACCGGTGGCAGTGGGCCACTCTCCGTGCCTAGATAAACAAATTCCGCACGGGCAGTCCGTCGTCTTTAATTGTTGTTGTTCACTGGAATTGGCCGAAGTGGGCAAACAAATCCACGCCAGTAACAGCTGGGCAGGAAAAGTCCACTTCGGGTGCAAAACCAGCTCTAGCTCTAATCGCAACTACAACGACGACTTCAGCTGCAGCTATAACAACAACAACAACAACAATAACAACAACAGTCAGTGCGATCGAGCCCACAAAAGAGACGACGACAAAACAAAGAAGCAGGCGAACAAAGAACACAAGGCAACAACAAAAGAACGGAACAGAGAGACACAGATACTCAGATACACCAGCGCCAGACACCAGATACAAAACGAGTCTGTCGCAGCATAGATACAAAGGTAGTGCATCCAGGAGAAGCGTCTATTAACAGGGGAGCGGGACGAGAGCCAAAAAAAAATAAAACCTATAAAGTAAAGCGGCCACTCAACACGACTGTGTTCAGGCAGCGTAAACACGACGAATTTGTTAATTAAGACGCCAAATGTTTGGCAGTCTTCGAAAGTGCAAAGCAGAGGAGCCAGCCGCCAGCCGAGTAGTAAACAGCGAGAGAGTGCGCGATAGATAAGCGTGTGGGTGCAGTTCGAGTTCGAAACTGTGAGAGAGGTCTTCCATTGTGGCGCGCACGTTTGGCCTGTCCCACCAAAAATCAGCTGGTCCCGCAAAGCTCATTTCAAGTGCATGCTGCCCGAGATCGCTCTCTCTCTCTCTCCACGCTCTCCCGACCAATTCCACCCACACGCCCCTGGCCGACCAACCCGCATCCCGTTATCAGTCAATGCCACTTTTCTGCAACTGATTCGGGGGAGCACAGTCACCAACGAATCGGAGAGCTATAAAAGTAAGTAGCAAGGGAAAAGCATTAACAATACCTTTTGGTCTTGGGCTTACGAATAAGACTAAAGATTAAACATATATACATATGTAGGTTTACGAAAAAAACTACAAGCTCTTGCCTTGTCATATTAAAAATTAACAGAAACAATTTTCAAAAATGTAATTGCGCCTAAATAGAATTCAATACCTGGCAGAACAATAAAGCATTTTGAGTGCTAAGCAGGGTTCCTATAATCCTATCACATTAAAAATTAACTAACATTAAGGCCAATCTCAAATCATTAATAATCTAATTTGGATCGCGCTTACTGTTGTAAAATATTAAACCTTAGGTTGCGCCTTATCTAAAGCCGTTGACCCGATTTCAAAGTTGGCGAATCCGAGCCCCATGGTTGCCAAAGCTTAACTCTATACATATAGTGCACATACTGATAAATAGGTTGTTGTTTCTATTTAATAATGAATTAACGACTAGTAAGTATGTACCAAGCATATAGACTTGTAGGAGCAGCTGATAAGACTAGAGTACATATGGCTGAACTTTGAATTCAGCACGGGCAGAACCAGCCAGCGCTGGAGCATCGAAGGCTCTCGGAATTAAAACCCCGATTAGTTCGTGGAATCGTCTGTAAACGCATGGTTAAAAATCTGTCCGTCGGGCTTGATCGAAGTAAATTAAAGGCGTTTTTAATGCTTGAATAATTGATCCATTAAAATTATTATTATTATTGTGCTATAAAAGGTATTCATGAATTGGTGCTAATTAACTTAGGTGCCCTGGAGCCGTTAGTCTTTTGCTATGTGTTCATTGAACCCCAGTTTCCAACGTATATAGACGACTCTGATAAGCTTATAATCATGTCAAACATGGCCCTTTGTTGCGCCACGTGTTTTGCATTTATCAGATAACATTCTATACAAGTTGATGAATGAATAAGATTCGGATTTGCAACTAAGCCATAAGGCACATTACATAAATGTCGGAAAGTTAAAGTCACAATCTGGCTTTCAAAACCGAGCACAACAACATAGTAAGAGAATGATAAGAACGCATCGTTACAGCATTTACTGTTTTTTTAAGCTCAGGACGTGAGACTATCAGCCCCCACAGTCACAATACAATGCCACGCGCCACAGACCCTGAGGTGACCTTGCCTCCTAGTCAAGAATCCGATCGCACAGTGCCACCACAAATAACCAAATCACTCACACTAACCTCCACGAGGAGCGGGGTGGGCACGGGAAACTTCGGAGGCTACGGCCAGACGAACGGATCCGAGAAGCCTACTGTGCTGCAAATGATTCTGGAGGCCTTGGGCCTGCGCAATCAGGCTCAAAACCGCGAACCGACGTCCAAGGACATCGGAACCCTGATATGTGAGTAGAGCACTCTGGACAACCCTGGTACTAATCCGCTTCGACTTTTACAGTGCTCGGCGTAATGTTTCTGCTCTTTGTAATCACGGTGACCGGATTCTTTGTAATGTGGTTCACCGAATACTACAACAACACCATGCTGGAGGTAAGTCTTTAACGCCTCCTTTTGTGCCATGATTTCACCATTCCGGACCGATCCACAGAACCTTATTTTAGCCGAGAACTCGGAGACCGCCAACAGTTGGCTGAACCCCGACCCCAATTACGATACGTTGCTAAAGGCACACATCTTTCATTACCCCAACATCGACGACTACTTGGCAGGTCGGGCTGATAAAATAAAGGTCGTGGATGTGGGACCACTCACCTACCAAGAACACACTATCAAAGATGAAGTCTCCTTTAACAAGAACTTCACGGTTAGCTTTAGGGTAAGTCTCCTTATCTAAAACAGCTATAGCCATAGCTTAAACAAATGATTTTCAGGACCGCAAGACGTACAAGTTCTTGCCGGAGAAGTCGTCTGTTGGGGAACACGAGGTGCTAAGGGTGCCCAATGTGCCCCTAATCTCTGCGGCCGGACCTGTTAAGCGCATGAAGGCACTCGAACGATTATTTGTTACCAGCATTATCAATCAATACCAGGAGCCGCTCTTTAAGAACCTAACAGCCTTCGATTTCCTATGGGGTTATGAAGACAGCATCATCAAACTAAAGTCCCTGGGCAAAGGCAGGCGGCGCTTTGGCCTTCTGATGACTGTAAGTAGAGCAAGGGGATTACTCGTCAGGTTATTAAAAAGTTTTCTAATTAGCGCAACGGAACCAGCGTGGACTCCGTGCAGCTCAACACGGGCGAGGACGACATCACCAAGTTCAGCGTCATTACCCAGTTCAATGGAATGCCCCAGTTGGACTACTGGGAGGGGGAGGAGTGCAACCGCATCGACGGCTCCGAACCATCGATGTTCTCACCGCATTTGCTGCAGGATCGCAGTACTGTGAATGTGTTCCTCCAGGTCCTGTGCCGCAAAGTGCCACTACACTTTGAAAAGGAAGTGACCATCTACAACGACATCGATGTTCTGCGCTACCGGACGCCAATGGATGTATTCGCCCATCCCGATGAAAATCCTGCGAACCAGTGCTACTGCCAGAACACGGAGCTGTGCCTGCCCAGCGGAGTGATCAACGCCACCAAGTGCTACGGGGACGCACCCATCTTTCCCTCATTCCCGCACTTCTTCACCGGCGATCCGGTGCTATACAAGGACTTTGATGGCATCAAGCCAGACGCAGACATTCATCAGACCTATGCTGACATCCATCCTCGATTCGGATTCCCCATTAGCGGAGCCTCACGCGTCCAGATCAACATTATGTTGGACAAGACGCCAATACTAAGAAGTAAGATCAAGCGAGGGATCAATACTTTCCTTGGAGCTGTATTAATATTCGTCTTGTTTTAGATCAGGGCGCTCGGCTGAGGAACACCACCATTCTTCCGCTGATGTGGATCGAGATCACCTCGGGTGACTTCTCCGAGGAGGTTCTCCATAAGTTGTACTTGAGTACCTTTGGCCTGAATGCCATTCAGCAGACTCTCAAGTACGGCACACTGCTCATATCGGTGACATTGTTCAGCCTGATCGTAGCCGTAGTATACTACATGAATAGCAGGCGGGAAGAGCAGCTCGAAGAGAGCAAGTCTTTTCGCTGAGCTGGAGGCACTAAACGGAGAAATCGTCGTGGTGCACCACATCGACATGCCCGTTCCGGCGCCGGTTCCAGGGCAAGGGAGCAGCAACCATCGAGCAGCGTTTGCCATGTGATCGAATTGTGCCATTAGTTAGTTAGTTATGGGCGGGAAGGGGGAAGTTGTTGAAACTTTTATGAGATTTTCGAATTTGTCAGTGCTTATTATAGAATAGTTCTTAAACTTAAGTCTGCAGAGTCGCCAGTTACCTTTAATATGTAGTCATTTGATGTATATATATGAAAAACGTTTAATAAATTGTTCATACTATTCATCTTGGTTTTTTTTACCTTATGCCACGTTTAAGCTTTAAACACTCGGGCGGTATCGTACATTTTTTTCTTTAACGGGTCCTCTTCAATTTTACCACGCTTTTTTGTTGCTGCCCAAAGAAAGATCAGTTTCATGTAGCAAATATTTTATTGTTTTAGTTCTAAACAAAAACGAAATTCGTATGTTAGTTGCGTGTTCAACAGATGATTTTCTTTTCTGATCTGTTTCTGTTTGAAAACCATTTTAGTTGTTAAATGCATGAATTACATTTTGCATATATTACTTCTATGGGTTCTATTTTAGGTTATTAAAAAATGTGAGAATGAGTGTCCTGCTGATTTTGCATGTCCATAATTAATTTTGAAGGTTTGTGTAGATCAGAGTTAATACGTTTCTTGGTTGATTTTTGTATTGTATAATTTTAATTTTATTTCGTTGGCTGCCTTAATGCGCAGACATTCGAGGGATGGAAGGTTTCTTATGTGTTTAGGTTTTGTATGGAGTGGGAGTGTGTTTACAACATTATATTTTTGTTTTGTTTTATGTTTACGTTTTGTCGTTATAAAAATGTTGGTTTCGTTTGTTTACGTTTTAATTTAAGTATGTATAATAGTTTATATAAAAAATAACAGAGAAATTATATAAAAGAAACATTAAATATAATCGTTTATTTTGCTTCATCTTCACCTTCTTCCTCCGCTTTATCTTTATCTTCATCTAATAATTAACGCGTCAATTGCCTGAATCCTCTCCATCTAGTGATTCATCCTGCACCGATGAGTCGTCGCCGCCGCCGCCCCCTCCGCCTCCTGCGCGCTTTGATGAAGGTGTGCCCGTGAGCCGGCTGGAGCTGAGACCCATGCCGCCGGTGCGTCTAGAAAGTGGTTTGGGAAAAACGAAGAAAAACAATTAGTATCTGGGCTTGCATATTCCTAGTGAACGTGCAGTGCAGGGGTCAACAGATAAATCAAAACATGGGTACGGTTTGTGAGTTTAAGGACTAAGATCTATTGTTGAGGTAGTTGGAGGTACAACACATGTTCGCACATTTGGACTGGTGTGTTCTGTTCCTAACATGCAGAAAGAAGACGATGGTTTGGTTGCTGGGTTCGGTTCGGTTGACATTCATTGGTTCTAAGGAGCATGGCGAACAGCAGCACTTACAGCCTACGCGAAGGAAACCAAGCGAATCGAAGCGAAACGAAACCTAATGCAGACCCTCACAATTCATAATGAGTGCAGCATCCTTTTTGGGCGAATACGCCTTTGCCTTTTCGGTCTCGGCCACTTGTATGGAGCTTAAACCAAAGATAAATTTCAAACAATAATCATAAGGGCAACCCTGAGAGACACCTAAGGATCCTCCCGCCCTGAAATAGTGGCCTCGGCCACGACTCACCGTAGTTTCGTTTTGAGTGAGTTAATCTCACGATTCATGGCTTCCTGCGATTCGATCATGTCTTCGCACTCACGCTGGTACTTGCGCTTCTGCGTCTTCTCCTTTTGCAGCTCCTCCTCGGTTTCGTCCAGGTTACGCTTAAGCAGTTTAATGCGGCTATTCAGCTGTAAAAGCCAACAAGACGTTTAACAATGATCTCTAAAATTCACTTTACCTCCAATTACCTTATCCATTTGCTCCTTGTGCTGGTCGACATGTCGCCGTTCGTCCTCGATGTTCATCGTAAGCTCCTTGATCTTCTTGTCCATCTTGCGGTTGGCCTTCTGCTGCAACAGCCGCTCCTTGCCCTCGTTCTCCAGCTGCTCCTCGAGGTTGGCAATCTTAGCCTCGAGCGTAGCGATAGTGGCCTTCACCTTGGTGCGCTGCGCCGTTTCGATTTCGGCAAGCTTGGCCTTCAGCTCCTTGTTCTGGCGTTCGAGCAGGGCTCGACCGTTTTCGTTCTTCTGCGAGTTGGACTTCTCGTTGGCCAGCTCGGTGGTCAACTGTTCAATCTGCAGCTGCGCCTTGCGGCTGCGATCCAGCAGCACCTCTGAGTTGGACTGTTCCTCTTCCAGCTCCTCCTCGAGAGTGGCGATGCGAGCCTCCAATCGGCGCTTTTCGTCGATCATCAGGGAGCCCTTGCTGGCATTATTGGCAATTTCCTCGGCCAGTTCGTCTCGCTCAGTTTCAGCAGCACGGCGCGCCCGCTCTGAGCTGGCCAGATCCTCGGTCAGCTGTAGAACCTCGGCCTCCAGGGCTTTGACCTTGCGCTCGGCCTCCTTGCTCAGTGCCTGCAGTTCCTCCTTAGCGGCCTTGGCCTCCTCGGCGTCGCGCAGGGCATCCTTGACTTGTGCTTGCAGCTTCTTTGCGTGCTTCAACGCATCCTCCTTCACCTTGTTATGCATTTCCATGGTTGTCTCGATCTCCTTCAGGTCTCCCTCAAGCTTCTTCTTTGACGCCACAGCGGCCGTGCGTTGTTTACGTTCCTCGTCCAACTCGGTCTCAAGATCCCGCAGCTGTTTGACGAGGCCGCGCCTCTTTTCCTCGGCGCCCTCCTCCTTAGCCAACAGGTCGCGTTCAAACTGGGAGCGCAGTGCCTGCATGTTGACCTCTAATCGTAGCTTAGCGTCCTCGGTTAGCTGCAGATCGTCCTCGAGCTCCTCGTTTTGTGCTTTCAGCTCGGCCAACTGAGACTCCAGCGCCCGCTTCGCCTTCTCCAGTTCGTGGACGTTCTTGTCGGCGGTGCCCTGTGTGTTGGCCAGGTCGTCAAGCTCGTTTTGGAGGGTCTTCCGCTTGTTCTCGAGGTCTTCAATCTTATCGAAGGCTTCGTCCAGCTCGCGGGAAACCGACAGCACCTTGGTTTCCTTTTCACGCGCCTCCCGCTCGGCAGTATCGCGCTCCTGGGCAATCTGTTCTGATATGGCTTTCTCCTCGGCAAGGATCTTGTCGAAGTTCTTTTGTTTCTTCTCCAATTCGAGCACCTGACCAAGAACATATTTATTTGCATCAGGTAATATTTTTTTGAATGAGAAAATAAAGACTCACCTTCGTGCGTTGCGCCTCCAGTTCAATAGTGGCATCTTCCAGCTCCGACTGAATCTTCTTTTTGCTTTTATCAAGGCGGTCATTCTGAGCAATTAATTCCTTGACCTGTCGATCCAAGGCCTCGATGTCCTTGTTAAGTCGCTTTTTGCCTTCCTCCAATTCCTTGGCCAAATCCGCGTCTTCCTCTGCCTTCTTCTTAATCTCCTGCATCTGAGCAGTGACCTCAGCCAGTTTGCGTTCGTAGTTGCGCTTGGCTTCATCATCCTCCTCAAGCTGTTCTTGTAGCGCCTCCTTTTCGGATTCAATCTGACGTAGCTTGGAGCTCAGGCCAAGTTTCTGTCGCGTTTCCTCCTCCAGCAGCTGCTGGGCTTCTGTGAGCTGTGATTCCATGTTGCTCGCAGACTTCACGGCGGCTGAGGCCTTCAGTTCAGCCTCCTCTAGCTGGTTCGTAATGTTCTCTGCCTCCTGCTGCAGTTTTGTGCACTTCTCTTGCAGTTCCGATCGGGCTCGTTCAATCTCAGCTAGTTTTACCTGGGGATTGTTTAGATAGGTAAGTGCTTGCTCCGAGACGAATACGTATTTTTGATTAGCTTAATGCGAATTTACCTGCAACTCAGCGATTTGCGACTCGGCCTGCTTGCGACGGCGATCATTCTCTTGCCGGGAGCTGTTGACGCTGCGCAGTTCAGTGGCCAGATCCGCGTTCTCCGCCTCCAATGTACCCTTGGCCTTTTCGAGGACGGTCTTGGCTTTGCGCAGGTTCTCAAGCTGATCGTTGATCCCGTTAAGCTCTTGCGAGTGCTTATGCCGCATGTCGGCTAAGACGCTCTCATGATTGACAGTCTCCTCTTCGAGCGATTTCTTAAGTGTGGCTAACTCTTGTTCGCGCTTAGAGCGCAGTTCCTGCTGGGCTGTTTGTCGAAAACAAATTGATTTTAAATCGTATTTAAATGAGAACATGTTAGATTGATAGGAACTTATTTAATCTTACCGGCTGTGGTGTCCAGGGAATCAAGCAACTCATTCTTGAGGGCTTCAAGTTCTTCGCTAAGGTCACGCCTAACCTTCTCCGCCTTTGCACGGGCCGCTTTCTCGGCCTCTAGATCTTCTTGAATCTCGGCCAGCTGTGACTCCAACTCGCGCTGGGCTTTCTGGGCGGTGGCCTTGGTGGCGGACTCCTCGTCGATGCGCAACAGAGTTTGGGTGAGTTCCTCCTCGCGCTTGGCCAACTGCGCCTGCATCTCTTCCACCTGGACGCGGCGTTCATTGAGTTGCTCCTTGAGATCGGCAACTTCGGTCTCGATCTTCCGCTTGGATCTATCGGACTCTTGTCGCTGCTGCTGATCTTTGTGCATGCGTTCCTCAAGCTCCGCTATGGTGGCCTCGTGTTTGGCCTTCAGCTTGGCCAGATGTTTGGCCTTCTCCTCCTCCTCGGCGAGTGTCTGGGATAGATCGTTGGCGCGCTCCTCTAGCAGCTTCTTCTCCTTTAGAAGCTTTTGGTTTTGGTCGTCGGTAAGGGCGAGATCTTCTTCGTGCTTCTTAATCTTGGCGTCAAGCTGAACCTTCTCTAGCTGTAATTTTTGGCGGGCGGCCTCTTCTTCCTCCAGTTGCTCCTCCAGATCTTGAATATTCAGCTCCAATTTCTTTTTCTCTCCTCCTAGGGCCAGGACACGCTCCTCTTCTTCTTCGATGCGCGTCTCCAGCTCCTGCATCATGTCCTCCAACTCCTGCTTGCGCGCCATCAGTCGAGAACGTGATTCCTCGGCTTCGGCGCACAGTTCTATCTCGGCTTGCAGCTGCTCCGCAAGAGTGGTTTTTTCCACCAAAGCCTGCTGGTACTTGCGCTCGTACTCCTGTGTGTTTTTGGCCAGAGTGTCCAGCTTCTCGCGCACCTGCTTCAGCTCATCCTCCTTCTGGACGAGCTTCTCCTCCTGCTTAGTCACTTCCAACAGAGGCTTGACTTTTGTGTAGAGACGCCACCACTGCCAGTTGCGAAGCTTAAGGTAGGCGGCGCAGTTGCGCTGTATGATACGAATGGCGTTGAGCTGCTGCAAGCGCTTCTGGTAGTTGCGGCGCGCGAGGAAGCCACGGCAGAAGGCCTGGAAGTTGACGATTAGGTCGGAGATCTTGAAATCACGCTCCTCCTCCAAATGAGCGAGGACCCCAGCGCGGAAGAAGATCTTCGACTGGCCCACTCGATACAGGTTCGAGTCCAGCTCCAGAGCCTGAATCATTTTCTCACAGGCCTTCTTGCCGTCCATGAAACCCTTGGGAATCACGTTGGGCGTGAGCAGTTCGTAGCGTTGGCGGAACTCCTGGAAGGGTATGCGATTGGGGAAGCCCTGGCGGCAGATACGAATGCCCTCGAGCACGCCGTTGCAACGCAACTGGTCGAGCACCAAGGGAGCATCGATCTTGCCGGCGCGCTTCTCGTGGTTCGGTATGATACAGCGCACAAAGTTCGGGTTCGTGTTGCGCAGCGTGTCCATCAACTTGGCTAGCTGCTCCTTGTATAAATGCGACACGGTGCGGAACATGCCCTTGCGGGTGCGGGCCCCGAACTGGGTATCAGTCAGGGCCTGCTGTGCCATGCCAACGATCTCCGCATCCTTCCAAATGTTCACCACGAACGGATCCTGCGAGCCCTGCAGCAACGACACAATGTTCTCGTTCAACGGATCCATGTTCTTCATTAACCATTTGGCCGCAGAGTAGTCAACGCGGCCGGCGTAGTGCACGATGGCAAAGTCGGCCACACCGCGGAAGTCGGTCTTCATAAATTTTGGGTGCATGGAGTGGGCCGAAACCAGCTTGTCGACGAACGTCTTGTCGGTGGCTTTGGGGAACCAGCACTCCTCATCCAGCAGGGCCATGATGCCGCCGGGCTTATCGATTAGGTCGATGGTGGGCTGCAAGTCCAGTCCGAAGTCGATAAACTTCCACTCGATACCCTCGCGCTGGTACTCCTCCTGCTCCAGGATGAACATGGTGTGGTTAAAGAGCTGCTGCAGTTTCTCGTTGGTGTAGTTGATGCACAACTGTTCAAAGGAGTTGAGCTCAAAGATTTCGAAGCCTGCCATGTCAAGAATGCCGATGAACGAGGCTCCCTGGCGCTTAGTGCGGTCCAGGGAACGGTTGATGCGGTTCACCAGCCACTTGAACATTCGCTCGTAGCACGCCTTGGCAATGGCCTCCACGGCAAACTCCACCTGCTCCTTTGTCTGGGCTTTCGTAACGAAATCGCGACCCACTTTGATGCGTGGCGTGAGGAAGGCCCGAGTCATGTCGGTCACACTAAGGCCGAGCAAATGCGCGATCTTCTGGGCCACCGTGTTGTCCGGGAGAGTGGCCTGGTCGTTGTTGCGCTCCTGGCGGAACTTCATGCTGCCGAACAGCAGAACAGCACTCACGATCCGGAAAATAGAATTAAAGTCCTCGGAGGTCATGCCCATGATGTTCATCGACTTGACCGTTGCCTGGAACTCGGCGTAGTCGTCCACGCCGGGCACAGGAAGGCTACCGTTCGACAGGAATGCATACGATTTGACGTCATCGAGTATGAACTTTTCGCGCTGCTCCGGCGTGGCGCCCGCCAGCAACTGGTAGAAAATATGGAATGTTCGTTCGTCCTTCGCTTGACGAATGGCACGCGACTTCTCCAGCAAATAGGTTTCGATGTTGGCCCCCGAGATGAAGCCTGAGGCATCGAAATTTATGCGAATGAATTTTCCCTGCAAAGTGGTAAACGATAAAAGGGAATCTTTCGGTGAAGGTTAAGGCACTACTTACGAATCGCGAAGAGTTGTCGTTCTTGACGGTCTTGGCGTTGCCAAAGGCTTCCAGTATGGGATTGGCCTGCAGCAGCTGTTGTTCCAGCTCGCCCTGTTTAAAGATAAATGCGATTATGAAAAGTATATGTGTTTAACGATTTGAAAAGTTGGGGTTAGTCAAAAAATTACACGAAAGCAGTCTAAACATATAAACAGTCTGGGGACAAGTACAGTGACATCACAAGCAACACAAATTATATACACATCTAGATAAGATTAGTCTACGAAAACATGCAGCAAGAAGCCCAAAGCCAAGGCAAACGAAGGACAATGAACACTGGACGATCTCCTACAGCTTCTCACGATCAATGCCGGCGCAGTGACTTCATCCAGACTTTACCTCTGGATAATTGGAATTAACTTCCACCATCTTCAATCCACTAGTAACCTCGACAGACTGATTCTGTCCTTGGGCCATAATCTTAACCCTTATGTATTTGTTTGTGTTGACCGAGAAGTTCTGCAATGAGGTAGGAACGGGGTTATGGGAAAAGGGATGGATATTTAGGTCTTTCTCGAGGACTCGCATCATTCACGCGCTTTGGTCTATCAAGTCTTGAAATCATATATACATATCAAACTATATGGCTACAAAATAAAATGTATATACTTATACTTATACAGCAAAATGATTATTTTATGTTAGGGATTGATGGACGTTGAGCATACTTTACCGCAAAGGTTTCTTGATGACTACTCTAAAATTGCGTTGGCATATGTAGTACAAAGAAGGAGCAGAGCAGATCGGATCAGAGAGATGAGATTGGGTAGATGAGTGTTGGCTTGGGTGGGACGAAAACAAGGGAGATAAAACGAAGAGGGGGAAGAATTCATTTGGAGAGGGTTAATACTAAGATTAAGGTCACAGTTGATGAAATGCGAAAGCAACACAGTTGGGGAAAACAGAAATAGTTTTGGGAACAGAAGTAATCAGGGGACAAAAATTAAAGTAAATCAAACATTGAAGAGGGTTAATAAATATAGGGTTAATTCCGGAACACAAAGTTTGGGATAATATTCTCTGTCAGTCCACAAATACTTACAATGAGCACGGCAGGATGCGGCACCTGTTGGAGTTGTTGTCAGTTGATTGGAGGTGTTGAGGTACGATTTTGGTTTGGTTGTCGGATATTTGGATCGATTGTGATTTTTGGCAGCGTTTTTTACAGATTATATATATACAAGTTATATAAACATATGTAGTTGAAAGTGAAGACAACAACCAAAGTCCAATGTACAGGGTGTGTGTGCGTGTATTTATAGGTGTGTGGTGTGGCATAGAGGTGTGTATGTGTGGTAGGACATGAAAATAAATAAGATCAATAGATAAATAATAAAATATATTAGAAGTAAATAAATTTGTATATTGCCTTATCCCTAGCATCACGCAAATAATATTTAAAAACAACTGAACTTTGAGTGGAAAACAGCCAAAAAATGATTTTAAACAAATGCAAAGTTATATCATTGTTTTTCTTTGGTTTTTCGGTTCTTTTTATCGCGTTTCTTATCTATGGCTGATAAAGAGTTTTGCTAACACTCACTAATTTATAATCAAACCAACCAATTTTCATTTATTTCAATTACATTAGCAACAACTTCCGATGATTCAGTGCAGTCGTTTTTGTTTGCCTTGACGATATATCATCTATCGTTAGCGTCTATTTTTGGGACATGGTTTCAGAGGTAATACCTGAGTTCAAACATTTAACCAATAACTATGTAACTTACTAAGGTAAGAAGTATAATCGTTGCTTAGAACATCTGTCTACCTACTATATTTGTTTAACTCTGCATGTTAAACGATTTGGAGGCCTATTTTTTTCGTGTATCTAGAGACTTCTTATGTATATTTGCAGCTTATCACGTTCGCAGCAGCAAAGTCAACTTTAGTCGCAGCCTCAGTTTTAGGCTCATATAAGGCAGTAAACGCGTTAAACATAACGAAAAGTGTGTTTGGAGCTCAAGAACAACTTGTTTGTTCCTAAAAGGATTGACTGAGCAAGTCAAAAAAAAAAAAGAAAAAGAAAAAAAAAACAGTGCTTCACCAATTGTCTGCTCTCCTCTGCAATTTAATTTCAATTCTCCCTTCTTTTTTTATGGTGTTTATTTTATTGCTGTAAATGACAAAATTTGTCAGCAACTATAGCTCTTGATTAATGAAGTGTTCCTCGGTTCCCCCATTAAAGCACATAAACCAGCCAAGTGATCAACCAACCAAATATTCAATCGTAACCCTCAATCATATACCACATGGGGAGCATCAGATGAGGGTTTTTAAACTGTGCATCTGCTTGGAACTTTTTCAAATTCTAATAGCTCTGCTAATGGATATAGAATCCAGATCGATTGTTGTTCGAAAACTATGCAAAATATTTCGCCATCGAAAAATTAGCTTTGCTCACCCATGTATGCTTAATGCTCTTGGTTACTAGAGACAAAATAGATTGAACTGCACACTCCCACGAAGAAGTCAAAGTTTCGAAGGCGTATTAAAGACACTTTGCCGACGATAAACATATAACGTGTTTATGTAAGCGTCGTTTATCTCCCGCGAACGTAGTATGTCTAATTAATTACAATACCAAAAAATAACAACTGTCGGGCTCGCGTGTCTTTAATGTGAGTTTAATAAGCATTTTCCACACTCAAAAGCCATATGGAACTGAATCGCTATGGCGGGTGTCTCCAACGCACCCTCCCACACTGGTGGATACAGCTTTGCATTTGCATCGATTCTTAGATGAACGCATTGTTGGTTCTGCGCTTTTGCACTTACCGCACCCGAGCCCTTGGGCTTGGAGGCTGCCACATAAGCCAGAAATTGGATGACCTTCTTGGTGTTCTCCGTCTTGCCAGCACCCGATTCGCCAGTACACAAAATCGATTGGTCTTCGCGATCTGCAAAGAAGAAAGAGGGAAAGGAGTGAGTGAGCAGGGCATACGCGAGAAGAATTGGGCAATTGACACACTTCATTAACGCAACAATGTGGCTGACCCACCGAATATGAAATTAAAATTAAAAAAGCCAAGCTCAGCTCAAAGTTTCTGTTGACCCAAATTCATGCGGGCAAAAACAAAGCCAAAAACACAGCAAAGTGAAGCATAGAGTGGTTGGGAGCAGGAGAAAAAAAGAGACATACATCAATTGAAAATGAAAACAAAAACTGTTGATTTCAGCCTGCGTATCTAAGAGATACGTACAGCAACAGGCAGCAGCAGTAAATTGCTGTTGTTCATAGCTATTGATATGGCGCCAACAATCCCATCAAGAATAAAGCGATCTAGATTTGCACTGCACCCCTAGATCACCCCGCCAAATGGCAGCCTCGTCATACGATCCAGCATTGAGCTAACCACAAACACAGGCAGAGCAACGGCAAGTTAGATATATCCACTTTGATTGCCATAGATTTTGAGAAGCCAGTTCCACACAGCTTCAACATCACGACCCCGTACTTATTTATTATTATGGATAAAGCCGCGTATTTATACATACATTCAATATCCGACCATAAATGGGCTGAAATATATATCTGAACACGCCGTTTTATGGGAATCATTCATTGGTTTTTTGTGTCTTGGTATTAAAAAATGTAGTGGTTAAGTGAATAGAAAAGGCATTTCGATAATTTAAAAACAGCTATGAAAAGGCTTACGCAATCCTTGCAATTCAGTTAGATTATGAGCAATTTATTCAACGGCTCGGCCAAATTTGATCTTTTTTCCAAAGAACGGTTTGAAACTAGACGATTAAGAAATTCCACCCGCAAACTATATACTTGAATTTTTTTTAAGATCATAATTTTTGACAAGTGTCGTACACAGAACTACTCCACTCCCAAAATAAACTCCTGATTGAAACAACTGACAAAACACAGACATGCAAAACATCTGTCCAATGGCAAACCTTACCCTGTTGTATATATAAGCATGCACTTAAATAATACCACATAAATACACTCAAAGTCAAGGCGTGCCATTTTATCATGAACAAGAGTCGTATGACATTGGCACATTATGAGCGTGGAATGGAATGCCATAAAAAATGCAGTTGGACGGAGTTGCGAGATTTGCGATTGCTACGAGTTGGGGAAGCAACTAAAGAAGCCCGAACAGATTAAGGTGTGCGGCGATTGTCCAGCTCCACAGTCTTCAGATCGCTTTGGATCCGATTGCGGTGCGTGTTTCAGGGCAATGGAGTCAGAGGCGATGGCGCTGGGCTAAGATTACTTAAGGCCAGTGAAATAAATCAAAGGAACTGCCACTCCTTAAGGGGTGTCGCTGTAAAGCAAACTTCTCAAAAAATATATTCCGAGGAAATACAATCAGCCAAATGTGCATAAACAAAAATTTATTAAGCGTCAAATATGGTGAGCCAGAGTGAGGTGACGATTTGTTTGAACATTTTCAGAGCTACAACAAAGATGATGATGGGGCAAACAAAGTTGCCTGCTGTCCAAGCAGAGCCGGGTTCAGTTTTAGATCCAAATATGGTAATGACACGTATACGCAATATTAGTTAACCAAACCCAAGCAGGGGAAACACACACATGTAGGAACCCATAGATACAGCCACTATAAGATACGCCGGCCTCGAGCTGAAGTCTCTGCTGTGCTGGAGCCCCCACCACGTGAGTCATCTCCAGTCTCGACGTTACGCTTGGATCGGACATGCAAACCATCGAAACTCACTGAAGCCAAAACAGTGAAAAAAGCAAAATCAGTGAAAAGGAAATCAAAAAAAATCGCATTTCAAAATGCAAGCCGAAAAAGGAAACCAGTTTATGATTAGAAGAGAGGCAGTCATTCGGGGGACAGGAACACATTTGCAGATGATTTACTGCTAATTTTTGCAACTGGAAATGCTAATGCAGCTCCATGGAGTTATTTCTGCAAAATGTGTCATATGTGGACCCCTCTCTAACGCGATTCGTGGAAATACTCTGCCCAAGAGTAAACTTTGCCATGGGTTATCTTATCAGCTCGGTCTGGGTAAAAAATTCGCTTGTTTATGTGGAGAATGGAATTTCCGATAGCGACCTGAAATCGCGCACAAAAGAAAACAAGAAGCGCAGCTGATAATGTTCGCATTTCAACTTCAATATCTGTGTGCAGCTGAAGCGGAAAAGGAAAGTAAGTGCAGAGACTGAGATACTTACCACCCAACATGTTTCTATAGGCACTATCCGTTATTGCAAATACGTGCGGAGGCACTTCGTGTCGCTTTATGCCCTTATACCGTTCCATTATCTTTTCGGTGTAGATCGGAAGTTTCTTGTACGGATTGACCACAACGCAGAATAGACCGGAATATGTCTAAAAGAATAAAGTTTATAATATAAGTCTTTGTATTAAACAAATAAGGGGTTAGCTTAGGATTCCTGAAACAACAAAGCCAAATCACCAAAAACTATGCATTTTTTGAGTCATAGTAGAGAACCTACTCCAAACTTCTCTGCATATACATATACATATTAAGGACATTAGAACCATTTGATGATTTTTCAGGCCTAAAATCATTCATTCTCAAGCTGCATAACAAGTGAGGCTTGGGCTATCGACTGCCTTAGAAACCGGCCACTGATGTTCAGTGGCCTAGTTACTGTTGCCCAAACTCACACACACACGCTCGTTTGGCTATCTAAAAGACATGTGCTTTAAAGTTGGTCAGCACCTTAAATAGCAAACGCATGTATCTGCACCGCCGCTGTATCTGTGCTCCGAATCCGAATCCGAATCCGTTGGTGGTATCTATCGAGCGGCTGCCTACATAACTGCGATTGCGATTGGGACCGAGACTTCGGCGTGGGCACTAAGTATGCGGCTTATGTTATTTGTTGTACCATTTAAATATCTGGCCAAACATTAGATGCGAATGCTGCGAACTTCACAGCAGTGCGCAAAAGTATCTCGAAGGAGGTGGGGAAGTGTAAGGCAGCCCACACAGATCAAAATGGAAAGTAGCGCAGGTAAAAATCATAGTTGAGAAAATCTCTTGAACTCGTAGGGGTCTGTGAGGGTGATGTGAAGGGGAGGAGGAGTGAATCACAGGGCCCGAAATCAACATTAAAATCACGTCTTGCCAATCAGCCACATTGCCCGTGTATGAGTGCGTGTGTCAAGCTGTTTTTGGCAAACATTTAGAAGTGGCCCTGACTCGCGTTGAGATTTGCTCCAAACGTTTTTGAATCACTGTTTTTATTCTGCTTTTACTCATTATCCTGGTGAATACTTGAACAATTCGTACAGGGGACGTCATTAATCACTGAAACCTGCACTGATATATCGCCTTATATGGTCAGCGGATAAGACAAATCATGAAATTTATTCAAATTAAGGTAAATAATTTACGCTGGCATTTATTTGTATCTGGGGGAGTGGCGAGAAGGAAGAAGGCCAGTCACGGCAGACGATTAATGCCTATCAATAAGGTTTCAAGAAAGATCAACAGAAGGAAATTCGGTGTCGATAGGCAGTGTAAGCCATTTAAAGTAAGACACCACTCAAATTAGCTACATAAAAAACAAAAAGCAAAACCAACTGTGGCGCCTCTTTTGTTAATTAAATGCCTAAAGACACTTCTATCTTCCACCCATTCCACCTCCTTCAGGTTGCTTGCTATAAGTGCCAACAAATTGCTCAACTGATATGCGAAAAACATAATTTATTTGCCACAAAGAGCACGCTTCATGTGACTTATTTGCTGTCGCTATTTAAATCTAGCCAAGGAAAATAGTGCCCGGCAATCCCATATTAATACGCCGTTCTGTTTAATTCAGACTGCCATTTCAATTAGCGCATCTCAAAGATAGTAAAGACCGAAAGGGAATTAAGATAGCACCAGCTGGCAGCTGCCAAGGCGCTAACGTAATTTTCTCTCGATCGCCGATGCGTTGTCAAGTTCTTTTGGCTGCCAAAACAGCTGAGCGGAATACAAACGTAATATCGCTGAACACATTCTGCCTTTGAGCAATTGCACCCAGTCACCCGGTGGACATAAATCAATTAATTGCAGCAACAACAGAGGCAGAATGCAAATGTTTTAATGAAAATTTAAAACCCCATTTCACTTGTAATCAAGCGCATCAGCAGGACAAGGCGGGTGGTCATGTCCAATCAAAAAAATATTTAAAAATATTACATAATTTCCTATCTGACATTTAATTTTTATGTACATTAATTTTGGAGATATTTGTAATTGAACTACATCTGTATTAGCAATTCTTTGAAGGATTGTTTTTGTAAAATTTTAATATTAATCGGAGAAACGAAGAAAGAAACTATGTATATTATACTACAATAATAAATGTGTTTTGAAAAATGTTTTTACATGAATAAATCATTGCTGATTTATTGATTTGGGTGCAAAACTTTGGCCTATGATTCGAAACAGTTTCCGCTCAAATCAGTAGGCCAAACATTTTCGTTTTTAACAAATTGGCCATATTTGCTGCGATACTTGTTTTTTTTCAGCTGTTGCTGAGGTGTTGACAACTTGATTTGCATACATATATCCATGAGCTAGTCGCCATTAGTGTTCGTGTGTGTGTGCTTGTAAGTCATTCTTCTTGTCGACGCATATTAATTAAGCTACAAGCTACCGGCAGTCGGCAGCTGCCAGGCAAATTAATTCAAATGAAATTTAAAATCGAATTAAATGTCACCAAATTATAATAATTATGCCGTTAAGTGCAGCCCCCACAAGACAGCCCAGCACAGCACCGTGCAACAAGTTAGCGGGCAGAGCGCGTCAGCAACAATTGGCGAACGAATTAAATGGGACAAGCCGTGGTAAGAGATAGAAAGAGAGGCAAGATGAGTGTGTGGCGGGGTTGTGTAAACGGTAAAGCGGCGCACGAATTTGGGCAACAACAACAACAGCAGCGGCAGATACAACGACAATGCTAAGTGCGCTGAAGCATAGCCGACCAACAACAACATAAACAAATTAAAAACCGTTCGCGCCCACATCAAAAAGCGGCAGCAACAGTTTGGGCATTAAATTAAAACTCCCAAAGCGAGAGAGAGAAAGACTGCGATAAGTAGCAGCCGCAATACATAAAATATGTAAAAAGAGGCACATAATTTGCTGTACAATAAAAAGAGAAGCCGCAACGAACCTGCCACATGGCGGCGAATAACAGTAGGAAGAAACGGAGAATCAAAGCAAATAGACACCCACAGCTGAAGACAAGTAGTGGAGCAACATTCCCTAGTGGGGCCAAGAGCAAACGATGACTTTTTCAGAAATCCCCAAACGGTTTTACAAATGTATCTGGTTATTTATGAAAAATAAAAGTGCTCAAGCTAAAAGAAATTAGACTAATTAGCTTAAGGCATTTTAAATTAATTTATCAGGTCGATAATTTGAAATTTGTCTACAATCCATCCTCATTTTTGGGGAAATAAATGTTAATCAGATAAACCGATATCAATTGAGAGCTTCAGTTGCAGGCAACAATTTAATGATTTATATGAGAAAGAAATAAAAGAGAATGAGAGGGAGAAGAGCGCAGAGTAGATGATTAAAATTACGGCCCCACATTTAAATGCCGGTCTTGAAATTCGTTTCTCATTAAATCCAAAAATTACATTTTTTTTCTGACCAACACGCTTTTGGCATGCCAATTAACAACGAATGTGGGCGAATAGTAGGAGTCAAAAAAGTAAGTAAACTTTTAGAAATCATTCGACCTGGGACGAATGCACAGCAGGATTGGGAGATGGCTTTAGGGTTTCACATATTCAAACTATAAGCAAAAGAGAATTAAATATAATTTAAGGTACTTACATAGATCAGGCCAGAGTAGTATCTGTCCTTAATGTTGTGCAAAACGGAGGCCTCGTTCAGGCACGTCAGCTCGGCCATGTCCTCGACTTTGTCGAACTTTGGCGGATTCATCTTCTGTATATCGTCGCGTAGGATCATCACCCGTTTACCGGTCTCGGCCAGTTCCACCTCGACCTCGTCGCCATGCTCCCGCTTAATACTGGCGGCCACGAAGCCCTGTAAAGAAGGAAGAATGGGTTAGTTACGGATGCAATATTTGTAAAAGTATGCTTTAAGTGGTACAGGATGGGATAAGTTATGCAAAATGCAGATTGTGTGTGTGTGTTTCCTTTTTTTTTAACTCAGCGGGTAGGCGATAAACATAACAAGTTCAACAACGCTGCATGAGTCAAGCGCCAGAAGAAGAGTCACTCAGTCTCCGCCCTTTCGCTGGCAAGTGAAATGTGTAGGGAAAAACTGCACCAATTCAAGTGGCCCAGCCAGAATGAACAAAAACCGAGCAAACCGAGCAAACCGAGCAAACAGAACAACGGGAGGCAGATGCAACTGTCTGTCCGCATGTCTGGCACTTCCCCAACCGCCCCTGCGTCCCATGATCCGTAACAAGTTCAAGGCGCGGATTCGGTTGTGCATGATTTCAGTATGCATCACAAAATTCGGTTTTCGATCGTAATAAGCAATAACCGAATAAAACTACTAAGTGTGATTCACTACCGAGACTACGGAATTTCCCTTTACAAAAGAACCATGAAATTCAATTATACACAAACAACTCGGAAAAGCTGCAGCAACAGGCAAACAGCTTCAATTAGAAGTCAAGTGAAACAACAACAATGGGGAGCAGGGAGCTTGACGCACGCTGCATGCTGCACGCGGCGCATTGACATTAATCAAATCAGGGCAATCCGTAATTCAGTCATTAAAGGGTAGAGTGAAGTGCCGCCGCTGCCAACAAGAAATGCATTAAGACCAACAACCGGGGCAGCAGGAGCATCTGCAACGCATCCCAGGCCAGACCGGGTCCATTAAGTTAAGCACGCACACGCCCCAGCGATCAGTTTCGGAAAACCCGCGTCGTAGTGCTCCTTCTCACTTTAGCTATATGCTGCTGCTGACTGTGTTATCTTTGCGCTTTTCCGGTATCAGGGATAAACAGCCATAACAAAGTCGTTATTCTCGAGCGGATATGACGGATATGAAACCATTTGGAGCATGTAAATGCCCAACAGTCAAGCGTGCAATCAACACTATTAAAAATATGCCCTAAGGCGAATTTTTTCGCTTGGCCATATGATAAGTTTACAGAAATGAAAGATAGACATAAGGTTAAATCATCTACACACAAACCGCCTTCCTTAGCGAAACCATTTACTCAATTTCGACTACTTTCGCTGTGCCAAGAGTCATTCTCCGACGAACCACCCCCGTCCCAGTCTTTTGTCTGATTTGTGGGCAGCCGTTGTCAGCTTGGCAAAACATTTGAACGTTAAAACGTTTGACAGTTTGGACACACCAGATACAAGGCTTAGCGACAGCAGCAGAAGAAGCAAAAAATATGGCGAATCGGAAAATGCTGCAACTACTCCGCCAGTCGGACCATGAATCACGATCATGGAATGCCCCGCAAGAGATGAATTGGAGTTATCGAGCCAAGGAAATTAGCCAAAGTTATTCAGGCAGGCAGCGAGAGGCGGAGACAAGAGTTGTGGCACATGAGGTCATCAGTCTCAGATTCTCGCTCAACGGCATCTCGGGCATTCCGGGCAATCGATGGAGCGAAACCAGAGAAAATATAAAAATCCTACAAACAAAGCGAGCGGCAATGATGATGATGATCGGGGAGGAATTTAAGTAGGAAAGTTGGAAAGGCGGGAAGAAGTCAAGTGTGGGAGCTCCCCTTTTCGGAACTGAATATTTTTGGTTGCCAAATCGCAACCTTGAACTTACCAAGGGATCCGTCAAATAGCCAGCAAACCAGATAAAACTGATAGGCTATGCCAAGATATATCTACAGTGTAGATTCTACACCCATTATTTACTCTCTGGGAAAGAATGCTTTTTCGCCAACTTCTTTTGTTTACACTATTCCGAAAATGTAAATATGAAACGAATAATGAGCAGAGGTCTCCCGGTCTCCCTAACCTCTTATCCCACAATTCGAGTGCGAGCAAGAAGAACGATGGATGGCCATTATAATTTGTTACTCTTTTATTTTATTTCTTCGCTTAATCGTTCAACGCATATGCATGTGTGGGGAGGGAAAGAAACGTATATTACATATACGTGATACGAGATACGAGGAGCAGGTTCGTTGACCGTAAACCGGACGGACGAGAGTCAAAAGCTGGCTACGTTTGTCGTTGCCGTAACCGAAAAGAAAACACTCAAACTCGCGCGGCAATGGCATCTCCGCCAGAACCCAGCAGAGCGAGGGCGGGGAAGTGGAGTGGGAGTGGTTACAAACAAAGTTCAAAGTGGTTTCTGTTGGTTATAAATACAAGAAACACACAGACACGCTTTGGAATATCAACAAACGATACCGGGCACATGTGTGGGTGTGCAGAGACCCCAAAATGATCAGCGTTTGTTACAGTCGATTCGATTCTCTGGGCATGACGAAGGTTAAACCGACTTCAATTTGGCTAACAATATGAAAAAGTTTTAAGATTGGTCGGGGGGATCAGGCATACAGGAATGCCTATACAACGTCAGATAAGAACAGATTTAAAAGTAAAGAAGAAGACAAAATATGAGGAGAAATGTCAGCATAAGGCTGCCATGTTTACTACCAATTTTTGAGCATTTGGATTTAAATTTAATATGAATAAATACTATAGATACTGAATTTTGCATACACTTAAGATCCCAAGATCATTTCCAAACAAAACTAAACAAATTTTCAACTCTGATTCTCCATCCCATTGTCGTCATTTATCAAACTTCTCTCTGGGTAAATACTACGATGAGTCATTGCACCAAAACGCAACCCACATGACCTGGAAAAATATCGCTGATCAGTAAACAAAATTGAACGAAAGCTAACCAGCAACAAAAGGTTTCACTGTGTATCCACAAGTGAATAAATGGATTTGGATAACACGTACGTGGACTGACGTTGCCATTATTCAGCGAATTCCCTTACATTGCGCAAAGTTGTTACAGTTGCTGGAGACGAAACGAAGCGGAATGTTCGGCCCAACGGAGTGTTGACACAAATGGCGAATACCCTTTTGGCCGGGTCCGTTGCCGTTAAAATGTAGCTGTATCTGAATCTGTGGGACATTCCAGCGGAGCAACAACTTATACTATATGCAAATTTCTTTACGTTTCTCGCCTGTCTTATGTGTCAGTCTCTCAGACTTTTCGTCTCTGAGGCTGTTCGCTAGTCCCACTGTCCAACGGACTGCTCATGACAATCGAGCGTTTGCGTTCGTTTCGTTATTTTCGTGTTTATTTCTTGGCTTTATCTTTGCCGCTGCCTTTTTTCTATTGCAAAGTAAATGTCTGTTTAAGTGATCGCGTAATTACACAAAAATTTGAAGTTGTTTTCCTTTGTTTTCGTTGCTTCTTTTATTATATGAAGTCACCCAAAAGTGCTACCATTCTGTGGCCCCGAATTATCTCTGGCAAATAAAGCAATCACCGGCAGGGCTAAGGGAAGAAAACCCGGCTGCTAATTTTATCTGTTTGGGTTTATGGTTGAAATTAAGTCTAAGGAATGTAGTTGAATGACACCTGAATGAAATCGTTTCAAACAAATGACGAGAAGGCAAATTAGCAAAACAATTCAGCTTGTTATCATCTGGCGGGAACTTACCCAGCCGACCAAAGTTTCGCGATCGTTTTTCTGCTCAAAGAGTAGGCGCAGAAACCAATGATGCCTTGGCCCAATCTCTTTGCTGGCTTGGCTGTATGTTCGCAAATCGAACACACAAATACCCGGCCAGATTAAAAACTTGTTTTGGCCCGCTCTCAGTGGAAACTGTGACCGTTCCTACTGGCCCTCTCCTTCAAAGATGAGTCAGTAAGTCAGAGAGCGTCTGCATGCAAATAGGTAGCATTGGGCAAAGACTCTTGGCAGCAAATAGTAACAGATTTGACCAAGTAAACCGTTAAATTCGGGCCCACTATGCGGTGCGGTGATTTCAGCCTCACCGCAGGAGAAACGAATGATTCAACATCAACGGATGTTTACTCAATTTTATCACGGCTGTGCGAAAGTAATGAAAAATTCAAAGAAGTTGGCCCGGTTAAAAATTAAAAATAAACGGAACAACGATGCGTGATTCATGCCCGATCGATGAGTGAGCAGGGTGGCTCGAAAAGGTGCTGGCGATAAGAAATCCAAACACTGCGCAAATTGATTAGAACTTGTACAACTGCGGTCAAAATAATATCGCTCCTTTTATTTTGGCTCTATTTTACAGACTGATCTAAAGTTAAATATCAAATATAAAGAAAAAGTGCAAATAGTCAATTCAATATAAATCGTTTTAAAAACACTTAATTCATTTAGAAGCATTCGTTATAAAATTATGAAATTGCAAAAATAAAATAGAACTAAAACCATCTATACCTATTACGTTGACCGCAGCTGTAGCTGTTCCTGTTGCTTTTACGCTCATGTAGAGGAGCTATCAATAGGGTTTATGTCAGGTAACTCAGTGTTTCGGGCGTGGTTCACATTCTTAATCAGCAGGGGAGGAAAAACCCTGGGTAGATCGTGGCGGAGGACCTGACTCCCTCCACAGGTAAGGGCACCGGACTCGGACTCACCTGGTTCTCGTGCGGCACCCACACTAGACGCTTCTGTGTCCACTCGGCTTGAGTGGCCGGATCGTTGAACTGGTTGCGCTCCACCGAGAGGTACTTGAGCTCCGGATCGTTGCGATCTACTTCTTCCGACATTTTGGCGGCGCTTCTCGCTGTCTCTGTTTAAGTCCCTGCGGCGGTTAATTATTAATTCCTTGTCTGGCGGCTGGATTGCGTGGTAGGTATTTGTATCCAGCGGCTAGGTTTTTGCTTTTGGTTTTAGGCTTCAACTTTTCTGTCGGACAAAACAAATCGATGAGAACAAATGAGTACGTTGTTTCGCTCGTCTCGTCGCCACTAAGATACAATATTTCGCATTTATCTCGCGTTCGCGTTCTTTATCTTGGAAGTGCGGCACAAAACGGAGGCGGCGAGAACAGCGCGCGGCGAGAGTTTCAAAAGGGAGAGCGCGAAAGAAAGACGGAGACGGAGGAGAAAAAATATGGCCACACATTTTCTTAAGCCAACGTCGTCGACCGTGGGCGAGGGGGGAATGGTTCCCCTCCACCTTTCCCTCCTCACCCACGGCCGAAGCTGGCTTAAGAGAATGTGTGGCCATAAGCGATTTAGCGGAAAAATAGCGTTACGTAGAAATTAACCATTAACCAGTTTGCATTTCCGAAGACTGCAACAAACACTTTTGTTTCAGTTTTCGGTTTTTGTTTCGGAGCAGGTATAAGCGCTGCCATCCTTCTCTCCTCTCGCTCTGCCTATCCCACTCTCTTCGTTCTGCAACACACTTGCACGGCTCGAACACACACACACACACACACATCGCACTGGGAACGAAGTTTTCGAATATTTCGCACATAAATGTTGTTTTTCGGTTTTTATGCTCCCATTTCACCGCGTCAGCAAGGCGTTTGTGCAAATTCAGCTGAATTCGGTCCCGCATTTGCTGCATTTGTTGCGGCGCGGCGAACGGCGTCTCTGCCGGCGTTGGCGTCACGTCGCCGGCGACTTTTGGGCGTAGAGTTGCTGCGTTGCGTTGGGAAATAATTCTACGTGCAATTTAACTCGTTGTTTTGGCTGTTTTCGACGTTTTTCCGCACCGGAGGACAATGAATGGCGGACGATCAGCCCCGGCAGCGGCCTTTTATGCTTTTCATTTGTTTAAGCGACAGCTGCACTTCCAGCTCACATCACCACACTCACACTCAGGCACAGCACTCACTTCGACTTCGACTCTCTCTCTTCAACGCACCGCAGTTGATTGAGCACGTCTTCTCGCCTCTCGCTTCTCCTGTTTTTCTGCTATAATTACAATTACTATTTTATACCAAAAGCTAAAGACGCGTTCCGACCGCGGATTCAGTATATTTGTTAAACTTTTCCACGGTCACTCTGAATTTATTTTTATGTTAGTTCATCGTTTTCGTAACATTTTTATATTAAATCTAACAGAGGCAGCACACAGTAGGGTAACTAGAGGCGATTTTAGCCATTAATGTTAAAAAAATATTTAAGAAATCGCTAAGACTTTGGATTTCAAGTTAAATTCATAAAATACCCTTATCCTTTATAGCGTCTGCACACAGCCGCTTAAAAGTGTTGTATCGAAAAAGTGGAAGATATCTATTCACACAGGCATTCGCTAATGCAAAAACAGCCTACTAGAAGTAAACAAAATTAAAGAGAAGAGAACATAAAATTAAATTTTTCGCGCCAACAAAATAGATATTAACGCAAAACTAAATACAAATTTGACATTCACAAGTGGAAAGCTTTTACTCTGCCTGTACTGAATACGATACGCACACATATGCAGATACACAAACATGTTTTCTGAGAATCTATTCTAGAAAAGTATATTTACGGAGTAATTTAATTTTTACAAAAATTTCAAACGGTTTTGACAAGTTTTAATTATTAAATATATTTTTTTTTATTACCATTTTTTTTTATAAGTGATTTAAACTTGATAAAAGAAAATTACAACTTGGTTGATTTGATCTCCACATTTGCGCTCTGTTACCCCACTGTGCAGCACTGCGGCTGAGGGAAAGCAGCGCAGAGGTGGACAAACGTCGATGCCAACATCGCGGTCATCGATGTTTTCAGAACATCGGATTCATCGATGTTTGGCGGAGCAAAATCAATGTTTTTCCATCTCTACTCTGATTTTACCTTTGTCCTTTGATTATAGTATTACAATGTTAAGGTACAATTTTTGGCGGTAGTATTTCATAGGCCACCGAAATTACCGATTTAAACGCGAAAACTATAACAAAATTTATTACGCATTGTAAGGATCACTTGGTATTGCAATAGAAACTTTTTGTACCATTTTTTTTTTTAATGAAAGCTTGTAAAAAGAAAACTGGAAACTTGTAAACAAAACACCGAAAATACAAATTTTAAAGCGAAATACTCAACGTAACTTATAGAATTTATATTTAATTCGCCTCCCCCGTCGTTATTCCTGGCAGAGAGAACACTGAAAAGTGATTTTTTTTATATAAAAATAAGATGGATTACCAAAAAAAAAAAAGCTAAAAAAAGCGGAAGATCATGGAGAAAAAGCTAAGAAGAAAGCTGATTTTTAGACAATTATTATTTGTTTGTTTTTATAACTCATTTATATATTAATAAACAAATGAAAATAAAGGAAAACAATGAAAATTCATGGGATATTTCATAAATAAAAGTTAAATTATATTTTATTCGTCGTCCAAATGTTCTCCTTCTTCGGACGGACAATAATCCTGTTGGACTAGTGTGGCTGAGCAGCTGCTTGGCAGCTGGTAATCAAAACTCCATTTATTGCTTCAACGCAGACCATATCTTAAATTTTAAATAAATTAATTTCGAATATAAATATAAATCTAACTATGAACCTTATACTTGGACCTTTACTTGGCTAAAAACTCGCTCGATGTCGGCGTTTGACTTGGGAAGAATTAGCATTTCCAGAGCCAATTAAAATTTTCTAAAAAAGCTAAAATTCCCGCTGCCCCCTTTTTTTAAAATTTTCCCGCAATAACAGATTAAAACAAGACGAATTTGACGGGAACAAGGCGTGAATGACATCACTGGTTGGAGGTGGAGAAAGAGAACAAGAGGGACGTGCAATGAATAAGCCCTTCCCTTTGGACATTTTTCCTTCCTCTTCTTCGTAATGATTGGAGATGTAAAACGGAAAGGAAAGAAACCGGTTAATATTTCAGATTCAAATTTAAGTTAAATAATTTCATTATTTTACTAGCAAAATGGAATCTTTTAACGATATGTAGAACGTTTTAGTCGTTAAGAAATTGTGGGAGCTAGCCGTTTTCCTGTTTTAGTACAGTACAATTTCGATTCGGCAGAACAACATCTTATTTATTTTTTTGAGTAACAATTTTTGTTTTTACAAACTTTATTTTTAATAATGCATATGAGAAATTTTTATCAATTAACTTGAGCTAAACAGTTCAGTGTGAAAATATAGGTAACATATTTAAATTAGAAATGCGCGCCAAGGTGAAATCCCAATGCAGACGTTTCTAGTTGTGGTCTCCTCACCTACTTGTCGCTCATTTGCTCTATTGCCGTTGCCTCGCACAACTCACCACACTATCAAATCAGCTGTTTACGTCCAACACATCAACAATCGGTGTTGGCAGGGAAGTTCTCCCTGGTCACACAACATTTTTTGGCTGGTCACACTAAATGTTGTAGCGAGTCGAGAAGGTTGTGCGCGCGGGCTTACGGATACTTTTCAGTTACTTACTACTTAACAATTTTTCGCAGAACGCGAGTGAGTGCCTCGCGTTTGATTCAGTAAGTCCATTTCCGAGTAATAAACAGCCCAATTTGAGTGCTTGGCGCCAGTTGCATTTTTTACATAAATTAACTGAACGCATTCGTTTAATTTACTGAAAATAACTGACCGCTTCCCGGGAATCGTATAATTCTGGGGAAACGGATTTTATGCCAGGAAACTGCCAGAATTCCAAAATATTTAAAACAAAGTGCGACTTTTGGCACCGTTTTGGGGATGCGCGCAGCATCCTCGGCCATGACGTCATTCGTGTGCTGACCAGTTTACCAGCGTCCGTGTGTGTGTGCGTATGCGTGTGCATGTGTTGAAATTAGAGCGCAACAACAAATTACATTTGCATTTGGCTAAGAATTAACTGCAAGCCAACAGTACCGCCAACTTAGTTACCGCAGGATATCCCCGATAAATTTCGCTGGACTTACGTTTTGTCTATGCTTTTTTCGTTTCTCGTTTCCAGGACCCTGATATATTGCCTGCAAATTGGAAGCGTTGGATTGCGACCTAACGGTGCATTTAAAATTATCGATTCAAGTAAGAACCTATTGCAGCTGCAGATATATAGTTCCTTGAAAGAACAACAACTGGGTCAAACAACAACGATAATTAGCTTCTGACATTTCATTCGCCGCACCGGATTTTCTGTTGAATAGCTGGGAATCTCAAATTTAGTGCAAGGTGAGCCTGCCTCATCTGCTTTAAATTCAGTTGGAGACTTTCCAGCTTTGGTACTGATGATGAATTTTTAATGGTTACTAAGAGCGACCAGCGGCTTCCCTGTTTCACTGGCGCCAGTAAAGAAGTAAAAAAAAACTCATAAAAATTAAAGTGGCAAAATCTTCAAAGGCAGCTGAATTTGGTAAAATAGTCCCTCCCCACAACTTCTCTTTTTGGGAAGGCTGTAAATATTTAAGCACTAGACGAGCGGCAGACAACAAGGTAGCTGCAACCAACAAGGGGGAAAGGTCTTGCCCGCTCCCAAAGGAAAAGGAGCCCGGGACAACATAATCAAAGGCTTTTATTGCGGCATCGAACAACTAGAGAATTGCCGGCTCAAGTGGCGGTGGCGAGTTAGTAGGCTGAAATAATAGGTATTGGACCTGGCCGGAAACCCTGGTACAGACAGTTTCCTGCCCAAAGTCTCGTGACAGAGCACGTTCGACCTAATAAGCATATGTACGGAGCACGGAGGGTTCGTATGGGGGCGAATGGGGGCCCGTGGAACATCGCATTTATGACTCTGCGGGGCTGTAAGTGCTTCCGCATTCACCCCGAGGGGGAGAATCGATTTTCGAAGTTAATCGAGTTGAATACCCTGCAAATTCGGTAAGGTTTTTGCTACAATTCAGTAAGGGGGCTTAGGACTCTTCAAGCCAGCCTTAAACTTCTGGTGACCAAGAATTAAAATCAGATCTGTGATAAGCTCTCCACCGCCTCAGTCAGTTCTTCATTCTTGCTTTGCTTCCGTCGAATCGTCGTTGTCAGGGGAATTCGACTCGAAAAACGTAGTCTCTCAAAACTTGTTTTATTTACCCATTTTGATTCGGTTTGATGTGCTTGTGTTTGCTCTTGGCTTTTGTATACTTTGCCAAATTCACATTTTTTTAAATCGAGTTTTGATTGCACTTGTTGACGTTCTTGGTTAAACACTGTCTTATATCATCTTCTAATCAACACCTTATGCTAATAATTAGTTGTCTTGTGTATTTACCTTGTATCATAATTACTTGCACCTCATTACTCCGATCTTGGTGTGAAAATTATGATGTCAATTTGGGAACATGTGGAACTCATTTCAGCACACTTTAATGGCTAAAAATATTTTCTTTGCCTGCTAGAATACTACAAATTTCTGCTGCTCAAAGGCCATAATAGTAAATCCATTGGTATTTCATATGTCCACAGCACATCTGACAGTCGACACACTCACAGGCACTTTTACAAGTTGGGCTACCAATGAAGCTTGGCGGCATTGAAATGGCGCCAAGTTGGCGTTTGCTTGGTTGACGCCTTCTGACCTCCGCCGACCTCCCAGCTCCTGAGCTAGGGCAGAACGGGTGGAAACCTATTTGACGCCGCACGCAAACAGCTGAGCCAGAGGGCAAAGGACACCCGCACGAAAACCAATAAATGCTCAAGCACCAGTCAAACGGGGATAGATGCGGAGGCAGAGTCGGAGGCGGCAGCAATTGTCTGTGAAGGCTGAGAAGGAGATAATGAAAGCTGAGCCAGATAGCAGGATATGAACAAAAGTTGGCAGTTAATTCGTTTCGATGTCGTTCAATTCCTGATGAAGGTCGCAAGATTTGGAGGAGGCGCTGGTGGGATACACAATGAGTCATCCTGGAGCAGGCGCAACTTGTCAGTTTATGGCCAAAAAAAAAGGAACCAGCAACCCGGCGAAGCCTCGAAAATTCCCATTGCCAGTTGTTGATTATGAAATTTTATTTGTCGCCCATTTAACTCGGTTCGAGCACGCGATGGCCCACATAGGCAACCAAGTTTTCAAAAATGTTTGCATATATACCGATGTCGCTCAGTTGGATTTCAGATTGTGGTAGGTTTGCTAAGGTTTTCCTATCGTCTTTTAATGCGTCCCCCATTCGCTTTGTTCGCTTGACGAAATTGTGCATTTGGTGCTTGTTAGGGCTAGTGGAAGCCCTTTTAGCCATCTCGAAAATGAACATCGAATTTGTTTGATGGACACCAGGCATGAGAGGTCGTGCACTCCGCTGTCAGAGGTCAATTCCAGTGGTGTCGATGAGTCCTTAGTTTGTTAGGGGTTGCCTTGGCAAAGGGTTGCAACGGTAAGGTGGAAATATAGTTATAGTTACTTTCAGTTCCACAGCTCAAAATGAGAAGTTTTTAATTTATTTACGTCTTCTACGTACTCCTCTTGAATCGCCCAGCTCAACATAAATTCAACGAAATATAAACATTTGCACACAAATTCTCGACTCAGCAACTGCGTGTGATGTCATCATATTGAAAATTAGAATAGAACCTTGAATTGAATCCATCGCCCTCCCGTGATCATGACTCAGTTTCCCATTGATTATTTTGCTATGCTCATATGTACCGATTCGCCTCCTTTTATGGCGCTCCGATGTAGTCTTGATAGGCGGCTTCTTGATTGAGTAAAATTGATGGATATTCAATGATGATTGGATTTGGTTGAAGGTAGTGTTTTGTGCCAAAACAACATCCGAATCGTGTGTCGCAACCAGGCACCTTTTAACTAGGGGGATGTGACGCCAATTTAGAAAAATCTATAACGACAATTAGGAAACAAGTAAAGTATTACTTCTGGGTTTATTTGTCGGGATAATTTGGCAGGGTGACTCACCTGAATGTCACTAAGGCATTGAGGTGAGCAGAAAAACTAGATAGGATCGCAGACTCCTGCGCTTGACTGATAAAACACCATGGCAGAATTCCGTGAATGAATCACGTTCTCTGGGATTTTGTGCTCTGACTCTGGCTTTACTTAGAGCCCGTCGAGTGCATTTGAATGAGATGAGCATGAGCGGGCCTTTGAGAAGGGGATTCAAAAGATTCAGTCCAAGGATGGGGACGAGACCGACGATGACGCGCCGAGACAAGAACGCAAAAAAGAAAAAAATGGGAAAATGCGAAAGATGCCTGCGAGCCAACTAGCAGCAGCTGCTTTTCTTGTGGCATTGTCCTCTGCCGATGAAACCATCCTTGCCGGTGCCACGGAGGGGTGGCTTGGCTCAGCTCTACTAGCCGTCTGGCCCTGCTTACAGCATTACACGTTCCATGCGCTGGTTGCCGCTCGCAAATCGTGGCTTCTATTTTTCGGGCAGCACATCATACGGACTGGCAGAAAGGGGGGTTGGAACTGACATGTACTTACTTTGTTATTTTATTATTTCGCTATTTCTTTCTCTATTACGCCTTTGTTGTGTCGCCGTCCTTCGTTATGCTGTTTGTTGTGCTTGAGTCAAAAAGTTGAGTGAGAATCTCTGGGACAGTGGTGGCTGAAATATTGAGTCCTTTTATTTCTCTTACCAAAATACACAAAATTAAACTTTTCCTTGCTTTAAGTTTTATTATCACTCCCAACTGTGCTTGCTCGATTGGAATTTTATCTGCATTTCCTGAGCTTGGAAGTGGAAGTGCCAAAACTGGCTTCCGAATTTGGTACATTTGTGAATGTTATCCAACAAATGCAGCCTTTCGCTGTGAAATTCGTCTACCGCACGTATCCCGTTCCAGATCCTGGGAATGATCCTGAAACTCCCGCTGTGCGGCGTCCGCCGCCAATTATTTCACATTTCTGTAAATAAGCAAAGCAAACAAAGCGAATCACATAAAATAAAAATTAATTTCCACACAGAAATGGTTATTTGGGCCGGCATTTCTCAACACCGACCCCGGGCATTCTCCACGCTTATCCTGCGTGCGTCTTGTTGCGTTGATATGTGGAAACCACCCCGCAATGTACCGTTCGCAATGCATCCCCTTCGTAAGGGCCATTTGACTCTCAGTTGTGATAAATTTTGTAATTGCCCACATTGTCGTTGGGCGCATATTGGCTGCGTTTCGAGGGCGGTTGCCTGCCTGGCCGCTCACCCTTTAGACCCGCTTCGATTAGGGGAAAGTCACACGGCTTGCATTCTGACCATTAAAACTCTCGACACTCACATTTCCTCGCGCCCGGGTCCTTTTTTGAAGCCTTTCAAACCGTTGCTTGTTGCTATTTTGAAGGGCTTACAGGTTTGTTTAAAGCGCAAACAATTTTGCTTTCGAATAACCTAACCGTTTGGAAAGGTCGAGGGCGCTACAATGCTTGTTATGACCGATTCCATAGATTCGCATCAACTTTTGAAGAATCGGCACAGACCTTTTGTCCACCGCTTAAGGGAACATTCAACATTGGCTCACAACTTTGCTATTACTTTTTGCACCGCTGAAAGCCGCTTTACGTTGAAGCCCAGGGAAATTATGTAATTTGGATGCGGGACTTTTTACTTTTCTTCGAGGGTAAATCCTGCAAGGAAAGCAGAAAGTATAATGAAGCCCAAAGCCTGCAAGTTAACGCTAAATTTAAGATATACAAAAGCCCAGAACATGCCCACATCTGTTCTAAAGAAGTGTGTGTACAGCTGTTGCCGTCAGAACCAGAGTCAGAGCAGACTCAAGCTTCTGCGCAACCTAACTCACCCACAATCTAACAATGTGTGCCTGAGGCGGTAAATTCGATATGCTCGTCCTCCTCTCCTCCACTCCACCTCTCAATCCCACAATCCTCCCATCGCTCCATGCTGAATTGCATTTTCGCCCGACGATTGCAGATGGAATTTATGAAACCTCAACCAAGGTGAATCGAGTGGTTCCATTCGTGATCCAGCAGCTGCTGATAAGAGAAGCAGCTTAAAGCTGCCCCTGAGTAAATTGTGTACACGTCTCACAATTCCCACACTTGCACGTAAAAAACCCGTACAGGGTATTAGTGATAAGTGCTTGACAACAAATGCCAGAGTGACAGCACAACATGGACGAAAATGTCCAGAAATTGTGCTCTGCTTAAACAAAGCAGCTCCGGAATAGTCCTGCCAAGTATTTTCTGTTGCCTGGGTCGTCAGACAGAGCTTTTGTCTTGGCCTTTTCGGTACTGGCTAATGGACTGGGTCACTAAAATTGTGTGGTATTGATTAATGGAAAAGCCCTTCATACGAGCTAATTGAACTAGTGGTTGGGTCGCGGTAGGAATCACAAACTAAAACAGAGAACTCTAAATTCACTTTCTGCACAGGTCAGCTTGATTTATGAGCCACTTCAGAAAAGGGGACATCGGATCTGATCCACATTTACATTACAGGCGTCTGCTGCGGACATTTGATGGTGTTGTCCAGCAGAAGCTGGATGTTTGCACACACAAATGTCAGCTCAAATGAAATTGCCGTTTGTTTGTTTGTCTATTTTGGACGTATAGTGCACCGTAATAATAATAATAATAAATACTGAAAGCAAAAAGTATGGCGCCAAACAATCAATTTCTGCGCGGGTGTACATATCTGCATCTGTAATTATAGGTACAGCAAGAAGTACAAAACCAATTATGGGTACTCGAGGTTGGGTCTTATAATTGGAGAACATTTCTTCGAAGAGCATTATTGACAGGCCTCTGTGGACTTTAGGGTGCGTCCGCCTGAGGGAGAGATCGATTGCGGCAACTCGGCCACTGTCAGGCAGTGGGAAGCGGGAACGGGCTGACCTCAAAAGCTATGAACTTTTCACACCTTAAATGGCCCGTTCTGCGGCGCAGTTAGCGGTCAACGGACTCGTGGCATTTTGTTGCTTGCCTGCAGCATTATGGTATTTTATGGCCTGGCCATTAAAAATACCCCTGGTCCCACAATTAATTAGCAAATATTTTTTATGGTCCTACTAGTTGATGGCCATAGTCATTCATTAGTGTATGTAGACAGCATAAATTAGCTGATGTAAAAGCAGCCCATTTCCATATCGATTAGAGAGCTGAGAGGGGTAATCCTAGGATAAAAGTGTCTAAGGTAAGGGGTTTTCATGTTGCTCCATTTTTCCATCTGACACGCATCGGAAATTGAGCGCAGAACTGCGTTTCCCCCTCATAAGCCTCGATTTCCTTTGGGCGGCAGCTTTGTTCTAGCGGCTTTTTGGAATTTGGCCTCCTCATTGCCCTACGTGCAGCCAAGATTACGCTTGTTGACTTTAAGCAGAGAGCTGAAGCCGGCAAACTGGTTTCGTCTTTCCTCACATTTGCCACACAGACAGACGATGCAATTAGTCTGGCTCAAGTCGTGGCTAACGGTACCATTTTCCACCGTCCCGCCTCGCCGCTTCGAGTTCATAACTATCAGTTTGTTGGGCCCAGATCTTTAATCGCATCGGGCTCGTGAGATTTTGCGTCGATAGTGTCGGCTCAAATGATAGATTACCATGTGCAAGCCACTTTGGCCCCTTCAGTGGCTTTTTCTTACTTTTTTTGAGCTTTAGCGGTGGCTGTTTACCTAAACGTGGCAGTCAAAAAACTTGGGCTTTGAGAGGGTAAGCACTTTTAATTGCTTTTCAATGTTTGACTTGTTCGGATATAAAGATTTTCAAAAATGTTGAACAATAATATATATATATATATTTCGATGTTTCTTTGCAGATTAATTGGCTTTTGGAACGCTAACAACTGACTGGTAAGTTGGTTGCTGTATCTTTTTTTTATACCCTTCCTGAGGGTATTCTAGTTTCAGTAAAAAGTTATCAACGCAATAAAAAGATTTTTTTTTGAGCCTCTTAAGTTACAATTAATTTTTTTTAGTATTTATTTATAGAAATCGTATAATTGCAAAAGAATTTCAGAAGGCACCAGTCCACAATTAGGAATCTTTTAAGAATTAAAGCGTCTTGGTTTTTTTTTAAACAAAAAAAACGGTTTTAATTTTTTTAGATATTGTGAAATTGAGTAACTATTTATCATCAGCTGTTGGGCTTTAATGCAAGCCAATTATTCGCACCGTTTCCGAGTGAGCACCATCTTGGGATATGTTATTGCGGCTCCTTGTAGGGCCGATGAGAGGGTGAAGCGAGTGAAATGTGCGTTGCCGGCATATTGCTTACATAACTTCAGTGGTCAATTATGCACGACGACAGCAGGCTTAAAACGACTTCATTACTATCAATCTTAATTGAAAAATCATTTGAGATGCTTGCAAATTCAGTGAGAAGATGCCCTACCAGCGTTGCAAGTCCCATTTTGCGGTGCCCGCTATGATTTGTGATCCTCCACTGGCCTCGGCTGTGCCAGAACTTAAGTGGCCAGAGTTACGAGCCAACCGGCAAACAAGTCGCAGATAGAGACATGCCTATAAAGTAGCTACGATTCCAGCACTTGCATCTCTATCTACAGCGGGATATCTGTATCTGCTCGCATCTGGTTCTGCATTTGCATCTTCGTTCGACTGTGTTTCCCAGCTTCTTGCTCGCTTATGTCGCTTTTTGTGCTGAGCAAATTGTAGGCAATCATTGTCAATTTACAGTGCACATGCAAAATGACTTTGTGCCCGTACTTGGCGGATGGTAGAAAGTGGTCTGCAGTGCGCCCTCGGGAGAATAAACTCCGTCCTCGCCTCATGGCGTTGTTCTTGCCAGCCAGTCTTCACTTCACCCGCATAGCGTTCGGCCTCTCGACAGTTCACTAGCGCACCTTGAACTACAAGCAGTGGCGACGTCTCCGTCAGTCGGCTACTACTGGCACAACATACATTGAGAAAAATTCAGCTCGATATCAAATCGAAATGGCAAGGTCATTTCGACATTTGCAACAAGATCAATTATATAAAATCATTTTTAAAATGATTTTTTTTCGAAATTTAATTAAGGAGTTATGTCGTAAAAATATTAATCCAAACTTTCGAAACAAAATTTAAATACATTTTTTTAGAGGATTAAGCAACAAGATTTTGAAGATATACAACTTTGAAATCGGATGCGTGAAATAAAAGTTATAGATTTAAAACTGCAGGTTTTTGGTCACTTTTCTGCAAATACGATTTTTTCGGATATTTAGAACGACAAAAAATCGACTCCAAATTACAAAACCATTTTTAAACGCAGAGTTTTAGAGACTGAAGCACCAGTACATTAAAGATATGCCATTTTGAAATCGGATATTTTAAAGAAAAGTTATGGAATTAAAACTTAAGGTTTTTGGTCACTTTTCTGCAAAGACGATTTGTCATAAAAATGATAAAAAATCGTCCCGAAGCTACAAACCAATTTTTAAACGCAGAGTTTTAGAGACTGAAGCCCCAATACTGTCAAGAAATGCCATTTTGCAATCGGATATTTGTAAGAAAAGTTATGGAATTAAAACTGAAGGTTTTTGGTACCTTTTTTAAAACTATTTTTTTCGGAATTTAATTAAGGAGTTATGTCGTAAAAATATCAACCCAAACTTTCAAAACAAAATTTAAATGCAATTTTTTAGAGGATTCAGCAAGAAGACTTTGAAGATATACATCTTTGAAATCGGATGCGTGAAACAAAAGTTATGGATTTAGAACTGCAGGTTTTTGGTCACTTTTCTGCAACGACGATTTTTCGGATATTTAGAAAGGGGTTACATCATAAAAATGACAAAAAATCGACCCGAAATTACAAAACCATTTTTAAACGCAGAGTTTTAGAGACTGAAGCACCAATACATTAAAGATATGTCATTTTGAAATCGGATATATTTAAGAAAAGTTATGGAATTAAAACTGAAGGTTTTTGGTAATTTTTTATACCCTTGCAGAGGGTATTATAATTTCAGTCAGAAGCTTGCAGCGCAGTGAAGGAGACATATCCGACCCTATAAAGAATATATATATTTTTGATCAACATCACTAGGAGAGTTTCCACGCAAACTAGTCTCTCATCTTTAAAGATATGTGCATGAAACTTTCCCAAAAGTTGTCTTTCTATTGCAGGTAGTACATAAGTCGGAACGAACCAGATCGGTCGACTAAAGCATAGGAACAATCGGAAAAATAAATGAAAAAATTATTATAAGTATATAATTTCATTAAAAACGGAAGACTATAAAGCTCCCATGGCAATAGCTGCAAGAATATATGAATATCGGCTTTACGAAGTTAGCTTCCTTTCTTGTGTTTACTTAAAATTTAAACACCGTATAATATATACATTTTTCTGTCTGTGTAGGCATGACGACTTCGGGCTTATAATAAGGCAAATGTTTTTCTCTTTTTGTGGAACACTTATCCGAGCTGTGAGATCAGCCTGAGTTTTCGTTGCTCCGGGGTCGTTCCCTTTATTTACCTTGTCTGAGAATTGGCGAGCTCTGTCCCCACTTCCTTTCTCTTTTCCACTTGGTTCGAGCTTTTTTTATTTATTTTATTATTTATTGTTGGGTAAAAATTTGTATTTTTTGTACGTCTGCCTTTAGCGTTTATTTATTGGTGCATTTGTTTTGAGCGCTTGCCTCGGTCGCTATAACTTTTATTGCTTTCATTTATTGCTATGTATTTATTTTCTTCGTGCGAGAATAATTCAAATCAGTCAAATACATTTTTTGGGGGTGGTGGAGTTTCTTGTCAAAGGAGAGCCTCATCGGCTGCCTTGATTAATTTCCACTATGTGTCGCCTTGCATTCAATTTACGAAAACTTTAGTGCGGCTCTACAGCTTAATGGAGACAATGGGTTAAGTGTTTAGCTCCGAGAGCATGTTAGTAATAAGAAAGCTATTGACCTCCATTTCTCCCTGGCCAAGAAATGTGAGAGGCAACCAGAGTGCGTGGTTTTCTTCAATCAATGTGGAGTAGGTTGTCTGTGCAGAGGGAAACACCGCTTATCGCGTTTAACGCCCCGTATCACCGCACAGTGCACCCTCCTATCGCAAGAACGACCCAGTCCACCCACGCGGGCAGAAGCACCGCACTCTTGTGGAGGAGCCGTTACAGGTCATTAGGTGCTCGCTTCGCATCAATGGGATGTTGTCAAACGATGTCATCAGCAATAGATGCCAAACATGGAACGCCGGCAATTTCAATTCATTTAATGTTTAATGTCAAGTGTCTGACACACTTTTTTTGCTCGCATCTCGTATCTTACAGATCATCGGCGATGATGGCTGGCAGAACTTAATTAGTATTGCAGTGACTTCACCCAGACTCAATTATATAATTACCCTGACTGACATTTCTTCACTGCAGGCAGGAATAGGGAGTGGAATGGTAATTGGATTTCGCCAATTAGCAGAGGCGAAGACTGAAATATTTTAGAACTCGAGCACCACCTGCATTCCTTTGATGGCGTAAGCCGGCATGGCGCTGCCACTACAAATATTTCCATTTTTGCGATAATTGTGCTCTACATTGGCGTACATTTCCATTGTTAAACAAAATGCTTTTGCAAATGGCTTTTTAGTTCGTCTGGGTCACAGCACTTTTCATTAGCATTCGTTCAGTGGACAATATAAAAGGGCAATATAAAAGTTAGTTTTTTACATTCAGATAAAGTTTTCTGGGATATTATTAATGCAAATATGTATGCTTTTTATTCTAAATCTAATCTTATAGATCACAGTATTTTTATAGTTGCTGACCTCATTGACGGAAATGCTCCATAAACCATAAAAACGGGAGAAACAGAGACGCACATTTAACTAACTGCAAACGCGAATTAAATTGCTAGAAATTGAAAGTGACACTGAGAGCAACGCACGAGCTTAAATTTGCTGCAGACCATTTAGAAGCTAAAAATGGAAATATTTTTCTATCATAACAAAATGCGGGGTATTTGGGGCAGATAGCACTACGTTTCAAATTAGTCAACCAGAGAGGCGTACGAATCGAGCTTTAAGAGCTTAAGTATAGAATTGAAAAACAGAAAATTAAAAAAAAAAGAAACTGAAACTGAAAGGGAAGGATTGGTAATGAACCGAGAAAGGGCAAATTGACGAAAGTATAGAAAAGGGGCTAAGCAGACGATGGTCGGTAAAGGCCTTGACAAAATGCAAATTACCAGTTAATTACTGCCAGAAGACGGAAAAGCCTGTTGGGGCGAAAGGATCAAATGACAAATGTCCGCTTGTTGTATATTGTGTTTGCAGCGACACTTCAAACTGACAAAAGTCTTTATAAAGGAGGGGTCATCGCTATCAGGCACGTAAAGAATTTGAAAATTCGTAGTCAATAATAGAAAAACCTAAATTTAAAGCTGAAAAACGGGCATTATTTATCTGAAACAGCAGTTATGTTCATCAAGTTAAAAGCATCGTGTCATCACTGAGCGTATGAGCATTGTATGACGGTTATTGATGGCCTGTCATAAATTACTGCAGATAGCTCAACAAACACTTGTAGGAGATGCCACGAAGGTCGGCTGAAGATGCATGGCCAAGTTCTATCTCTGAGATATGCTATGAGTGCAGCACGCGATTCGGTAGTTATGCTGGTCTGGCAGTCATTGATGCATTGCATCCCAGTGCATGCCAGATTCCCTGTCCTCTCTTGGATGCGCGAAACCTGATGGCACTTTACCTGTCAATGAGGTGCTAATGGAGCCCTGACATTGAATCGCGCCGTGCCGTCGCGGCATGCTGCGTTTGTCTGCTTCACTGCTCCGACTCGCGGCCATGGTGTACAGTTAGTTTGTGTGTTTGCCACAACCGCAGTTATGACTTGCCATGTTAAATAAAAGTGGTTGGAGGGATGCCCGGCTGCAGCTTCTTTAACCACTTCCTTAGACCACCATGGAGTGCCCTTGTTTTGGCTCAAGAGAGCTTGAACACGTTATAAGGTTGCTTTTATGCAAACATTCGAAATATCTAAGAACAGATGTCAGTACGAACGGCGCGTTTGACCAGATACAAACTTGAAAAAAAGATTTACTCGCCATAATTCAAAAGGTTCGCTGAGCAGTGAAACAAGTTTATTTCAATATTTATCAGTCCAAATCTACGGCACGTAGCATATTTTTTCCATATATAACCCCATTTTAATAATTAATTATCTAAATTGCAAAATAAACGGCATCTGTTATAGAGCTCGATAATAGATGAACACAACAAAAGTGCCGGCAAAAGTGCCAAGGCCTGAGCCGAAGCTGGCGTGACGAGTTTGCCATCGAAATATTTTACAATAAATAAACCCCACTCACGCAACTCATATGGCGGAATAAAAGCCAAAAGAACAATACTATGTGTACGAGTATATACCATTGAATTGAATTGAATTTTGTAATTACATAGCTTTATCTTAGTTTCCAAGCCCCGACGCTGTTTGCAATTTGTGTGTTATGAACTAGTTCGTTCTAACCAGATTTCGAAGCGGGCATCAAAATAGTCTGAAAAGGCCCATATGTGAACTTCATGTTATATCCAATTATTTATACATCAGGCATTCTGCCTGAAAAACTCAGATTTACAGAGCATATTGGATAGGAATTGGCTTTGATTCTTTAAGTGTTGCTTAGAAAACCAGTCCTAATTTAGTTTTCGTTTCTCTTAGATTTTTGGCGGCTACAATTTAGGATCAACACGTGGCTGGTTGGCTTCAAGAACACTGCACAGTACCGGTTTTGTTTTTTTTTTTTGCCTGGCCAGTTTTCTGACGTTGACGTGTAGTGCTCATGGCGCTCTGAGCACATGTGGCCTGCTCTCAAACGATCCATGACCGATTTCGAAAATTACGCAGTCTCAAAGTGGGGTCAAAGCTTCCACAGAGTGGGGAGAAAACATTATGAAACAACCAAAAATACTCCATTAGAGAGGCGAAATTGCTTTTTCGGGAGGCTGCAGGGCAAATCGCGTATTACATTATTGAATTCAATTAGTTTGTCTTTAAGAGCTATAAGTGCTTTTTGTCTGGTACCCATACTTGCTTCGGCTCTTCGTGCATAATTAAACAGCAATTATAATGAATTGCTGTAGATAGTTCAAGCACATTTAAGGCCCTTAGCCTGAACCTGCTCAAAATGGTTCCTCAATATTTATTGGAATATGTTCTCCAACCCTCGCGACGATTTCATAAATCTTAAATGTCAATCAACAAAAATATATTTCAGCAAAAATCAATATTCCGCTAGTGGCGAAATTTAAATCTGCTGATATTTTTGACGTTGTTATTTCTTACATTATAACACATTTAATCAAAGACAGATAAATAAAATTATATTTTTTCTATAAAATATAAAATTTGCTTTTGGAATTTTTAACTAATATAAATTTTTAAATATACCCAGGCTTAAAAATAAAAATAGAATCGATAATTTAGTGAATGTCTTAAGATCTTGAAGTTACTAATAAGTCAGATTGGTTTTATTGCATCAACTTCTTCTATTTTATGCTAAAAAAACATCCACAAAATTGACTTTTAACATAAAAATGTATTGAAATTAATAAATAAGCAGTTTGATGTTTTCCTAATTTGGTTTTCATTAAATGTATCCCAATATTTCTCTGTTTGAAATATGTATGTATTCTAATAAATATGCGCTCGTTTGATATTTATATAAATATAAAAACTGGTTTAATTTGTAAATGAAAATTAAAATGTGTAGTAACAAGAAAGAAAGCAAACTTCGGCAAGCCGAAGTTCATATACCCTTGCAGCTATCGCAAGAATTAAATATTTTTTAAAACATTAAAATTATGATTTACTTGCGTATATGTTTAAAAACATTGAAGCTATGACAGTTTGCAGCTTAATTATTTGATTGTTCTTTTATATATTTTTATTATTTGTATGTGAGCTATATGATATAGTCGTCCGATTTTAATGAAATTTAAACCATAATTCTGAAATATTTAACCATTGCTATATGTCGAAGAACTAAAAAAAAAATTAAAAAACAGCAAAGTTATAATTTTTTTTCAATTATTTTTCCGATTGTTCCTATGGGAGCTATATGCTATAGTCGTCCGATTTTGATGAAATTTTAACCATAATTCTGAAATATTTACCCATTGCTATATGTCGAAGAACTAAACAAAAAATTAAAAAACAGCAAAGTTACAATTTTTTTTCAATTATTTTTCCGATTTTTCCTATGGGAGCTATATGCTATAGTCGTCCGATTTTGATGAAATTTTAACCATAATTCTGAAATATTTAACCATTGCTATATGTCGAAGAACTAAAAAAAAAATTAAAAAACAGCAAAGTTATAATTTTTTTTCAATTATTTTTCCGATTGTTCCTATGGGAGCTATATGCTATAGTCGTCCGATTTTGATGAAATTTTAACCATAATTCTGAAATATTTACCCATTGCTATATGTCGAAGAACTAAACAAAAAATTAAAAAACAGCAAAGTTACAATTTTTTTTCAATTATTTTTCCGATTTTTCCTATGGGAGCTATATGCTATAGTCGTCCGATTTTGATGAAATTTTAACCATAATTCTGAAATATTTAACCATTGCTTTATGTCGAAGAACAAAACAAAAAATTAAAAAACAGCAAAGTTATAATTTTTTTTCAATTATTTTTCCGATTGTTCCTATGGGAGCTATATGCTATAGTCGTCCGATTTTGATGAAATTTTAACCATAATTCTGAAATATTTACCCATTGCTATATGTCGAAGAACTAAACAAAAAATTAAAAAACAGCAAAGTTACAATTTTTTTTCAATTATTTTTCCGATTGTTCCTATGGGAGCTATATGCTATAGTTGTCCGATTTTGATGAAATTTAAACCATAATTCTGAAATATTTAACCATTGCTATATGTCGAAGAACTAAACAAAAAATTAAAAAACAGCAAAGTTATAATTTTTTTTCAATTATTTTTCCGATTGTTCCTATGGGAGGTATATGCTATAGTCGTCCGATCCGGCTCGTTCCGACTTATATACTACCTGCAATAGAAAGACAACTTTTGGGAAAGTTTCATGCAGATAGCTTTAAAACTGAGAGACTAGTTTGCATATAAACGGACGGACAGACGGACAGACGGACGGACAGACGGACATGGCTAGATCGACTCTACTAGTGATGCTGATCAAGAATATATATACTTTATAGGGTCGGAAACGTCTCCTTCACTGCGTTGCAAACTTCTGACTGAAATTATAATACCCTCTGCAAGGGTATAAAAATGTGGCCCCATACAACCTGTTTACTTAATGACTTTGTCTCACCAATCAAACACGACGATCAATTGATCCATTAAATTAATTAAGTGTAGTGAAAACGCTTTGCAATCAACTTAAATTCGAGCCGATGGAGCAAATTTTGCGGAATGGGGATGAGTGGTGAGGGGCTGGGCTGGGCTGTCCATTGTCACGTGCCCTCGTGCAGGCTGCATTTAATTTAACGGGCCGGTAGTAGCCGATAACCTGAACCGCTCCAGACGCCTTAATTGATGCAACATGCAAATGGACCTACGAGGTTGGGAGAGCTAGAATCGGGGTGTGAAAACTTTGGGACAGACTGTGTCGCAGCTGGGCAAACACCGCATATGGCAGTTGAGGGAATAAGGTTCAACAGAATGAATTTGTGAAGTCACAGCTTCCAAAATATATCTGTATTCGATGTTGTACTGAAAGAGGGGTGTGATGTGCATTGAGTACGAGAGGTGTTCAAACATTGAAAATAAATATGTAAATTATCAGCAACCAGTAATCAGTAAACCCACTTTTCCTAGAGTATTCCAGAGTAAACCAGGCTTGTGCTTCGACAGACAGAACCCGTGTTCTATTCTGCCTTTTACTTCTTGTTACCTTTGGGCTGGACACTAAAACTATATTAACGACTGTTTTGTAAAGCAGCATTGCAAGGAGCAGAAATGCAACTTTCCTGTGGTTGATTTTTTTTTTGGTTGTTAAAAATGAGCGACCGACCAATCAATCGCTTGGTGCAAACAAAAGGAAAACAAGGGCGTTTTTTATTAACTCACTCGGAGAATTACAAAATCATTTATGGAAAAATAACTTCAGCTAAGATTGCGGACATGCATTTTACACAGGCATTTTATGCAATCTGCAAAAGCTTTCGAACTGGAGTAATACCATTTTTTAACCGGCTCTTAATTAGAAAGAGAAAGAGGGGCATTGAATAGTTGTTAAGTAAGCTGAAAGTTGGAAATGCTTTGCTAACTATCTCTGACTTATGGGGTAATTGCTTAATCAATATGAAGGAAATGGTTACAATCGATTCAGAAGTTAATTTCAAATTGAATAAATGATGTGACCGAGATTCGTTTGGTCTTCCTATTTGAAACTGACCCCTGAGCCCAGAGCAATTGCTCACTAATTCGGTTAAGTGACTCCTAGAAAGCAAAAAAATCAAACTTACCAGTCCAACATACCAAGCCTCCAACATTAATTTTTCGAAAATCTTAGAGTTAGAGCATTTTATTTTTGTCTGTATTCCCATGCTCATTTAAAAAGAGCCGTTTGTTCGGAAAAAGTTTCCGAACGTTACCAGTTTTTAATGGCATGCTAAATAATTTGTGTTTACAAGTGTTTCAAGGCGATGCCAAGTGCACTGAACTCTGACATTGGTGGCGATAATCAACTGCGATGTGAGAAATCAAGTGTTGAAGTGGCCGGACGCCGGATCATTGTAATGTCAAAGTCATAAAGCACAATGCCCAATTGAGTCGATTGACTCGCGGGTTGGGCCCCCATAATAGTAATGGGATTCAGAATGGGAATAGGAATGGGAACGGGAGTGGTTGGTATATCTGCAGCAAGACCAGCGACTGTTGTTTAAAACAACTAGCTGAGTCAATTGTGTGCAACCTCGTGTTGCACATGCATGAGCAACGGCTACAACTTGTTGCAACTTTCGTGACCATGAGGGTCAGGGTCAAAGTTCAATAAAATCCAATTAAACCGCCGCAGTCTGCCCCGCCTCCCTTTTTGCTGCGGCAGAGCCCGCAGCCTTTCACCGGGCCCTGTTAGTCGTAAATTATAGCAAACCAACCTGCAGAGGAAACTGAAAACACGAAGGCTGAAGACAAAGTTGCAAGCCATGTGATTTAATAAATGGCCACGTGAACTTTCACCAGCTATGGCCGTGGCCTGGACTCCCAACTCCTCCGCCACGGACGGATCAGATTCCGCAGACCGATTTCCGCGCTGCCAGAGCGCTCAATTGAATTAATGCAGTGCGGGCGGGGAGGCTCCTCATTGGAAACTCAGCTGGGCCTTAAATTAATTTTTTCTCGGTTGCCTTCGCCCATTTGCCGGGTCTTTGCTACGGCTATTTTTAGCATATTTATTGCATGCGCAAAAACAGGGCAACAATGCGGTCGGTGACCAGAGGTCAATTTATGGCTCGAAATGTGGATCTCTATAAGCTGCTGTCGCAGGCCGCGCCCGGCGAGGTTTTTATGACAGTTGCTTCCGGTGATGGGCTGTGGAATGCAATTGTTCCGCAAGTACCTTAAGTGGCAAGTGGTGCGTCATAGCAGAACTGGGAGATCCAATAAGTGCAACCGGAAGGAAAGAAACTGAGCTGATCAGCAAACCCCAGCTGAGTCCGTTTTGCAAGCATGCAACAAACGGAGCAATGCTTTAGTGTCAATGTAACCACACCGTTTATCACTCACAAGTTGGTAGAGCACAACGTCAAGACCAAGCTATTCCTTTTTCTAGCTGCTCATGCATTATTTAAATTTTGACCCTGGCACTTAAACCCCCGGCACTCGAAAGTTACTTGGCCCCGGCCAACGTTCGTTGTCTTCAACCCTTCGCCAAGCTCGGCTTTTAATACACTATCACAATATCACATCATTTGTCAGGGCAAACAAATGATGTTGCATGTAACCTTATCATCTCATATCCGTTGCAGACAGTTACGTTACTTCGGCGGTGTTGGACAGGGGCGAAAGAGGAGGCAGAGGAGCTGAATGCCGGACACCTAGGGTCAAGCGCTCCGAGTTAGACTTGAACAGTCACTTCGGCTGGGAGGAAGGAGAGTGTAACACAATAGAACACCAGACGAGGACAAACTGTAGCTATGCTGCATGTGTCCTTTACACTAGTACCCACAAGTTCAGTTCGTCCGTGTCCAGAACACAATGCTTGTTAATGAATAAACACGGCGACCAGTCACTTCCGCTGCAGCAAACCTCTGTTGTCCCTCCGGCCAGCAATGAAGCTATAAAGTTACGTATACGTCGTGTGCCCGTACGAAAGTTGGGCAAAGAAGTGACAGATTTATTGGGAATCCTCTCCATGGGGACAACATGCAGACATACAGCATGTAGTGTAGCTTCTTCTCAAGCCAGAATGAACAGGTCTGTGATGTGTCGGCGACACTTTTGCCGCTAATGGGGTAAGCAGCGGTGTGAGGTGGTAAAGTTGTTTGGCGCAGACACGCCCACTTGATTCAAACAATTCCTTTAAGCTGTTGATAGGATGCACGCAGCGAATGTTTGCTTTTCGGGCAGAATTAACACTCTAATCCAAACCTTTACACTATGCGTGGCACCATAGCAGATATTAAAAGACAAAGATTGGAATATTAATAGTTCAAAGTTACTTAGATAAGTTTAATTGGTGCAGCTGTGCATGCAAAAATGAAAATTCCGCAATGACTTACTAAGTCCATTTTCAGATCTTTTCCCACCTCTTCTGGGCACAAACTGGAATGAGAGTCCAGCCACAACGAAGTACAATCAGTAGGATGACCTCAAGTAGTAGTTTAATCAGCCTCAGCTGCCTCCTGGTCCTAATTCAAGCCCTAGTTCCCGCCAAGGCTGCAGTGCACTCAGTGTTCACTCACAAGAACGCCTCCTCGGTGTTGGGGCAATTGGTCACCTCAAGCACCCTTGTTTGGGAGAGCTATGATTCGAAGGACGTCACTCAGCTGCAATTTGCCGTGGAGGGCGGAAAGTATGTCACCGAGGATGAGCACTACCCAATCTACGTGTGCCGTGTGCCCATCGACGGCTTCCAGGTGTCCGGCCACACCGAGAAAATCCTTCAAAGACACGTCTGCGTTGCGGCCCACTATAAGCACGGAAAGTACGACAACTTTGATGTTCTGATGAACAAGGGTCACCTGGGAAAAGTTGGCTGGCGGCATTGGCGCAAGTTCGATGCTGGTGTTCCGGTGGGAGCCATTCGTATTGGGGACGACTCCTACATTGGACGCCACAGAGCCCCGATTCAACCGAACCAGGAGGGCATTATCACTCACTGGGGCGCAGACTTCAACCTGGGACACTTGGAACCCGTGGGCCTGGGAAAAATAAGGGTAATTGAGAACGAACGTGAAAAATACTATGATGATGGAGAGGTTTTAGTCGAGACGGAGCCTTTCCGCTATGAGCTCAAGGACATCAAATTGGATCGCTTGCGCACCGATATTAAGGAAAACCTGACTGAACTGGGTAAGCCTAATTGTATATGTGGTTGTGAGCTGATTTATAAGTTCAATATTTTCCATAGTCACTAGGAAGCTGGAAAATCTGGAAGACAAATACAGCACTGTGGAGACCATTCTTAGCTATAGCTTTGACTATAATCAGTACTGGGGATCTCATGAGGGTGTGGCTCGAGGTCTGCCCACAAAAATATTTGAGAAAGATATGGCCGCTCCCGCTGAAATTAACTGGGCCCTTAAGCACACCGAGAAGCGAACGGAAAACAAGGCAGTTCACACTAAACTCTGGCCTGGCACAGCAATTAATGTTACACTACGTGGCAACTATGTTACTCTGGAGGCGCCGTACAGTGGAAAGCTCTTTGCCTTCTACTATGGCAGTGAAGAGAGCGTTTCCCGAAAGATCAGTGCGGAGGCAAGTACATTAACCTTTTGACGGAGTCCAAATCTAAGCTTCTTAAACTTGCAGGTGCGCAAAAGCTACTTGAAGGATGTGAAGTTGGAGTTTAGCCCAGTGTACTGGATTGAGAACGGAACTCTGGTACCCACAACGACAACCACAACGACAACATCCACATCGACCACGACACATGCCACCACAACCAGCACCAACGAACCTACGCCCATCAACGAGCCACCGCTGGTCCATATGAAGGACAAGGGTGTACAGCATTCGGGTCCCGATACATTGGAGAAAACCTTGCAGGACTCGCCATCCAGCAATGAAGTGAACTCGCACGAAGCACCCGAGAACATGTCCTCTAATCCTGGCAAGGACGTGGACGTGGCGCTGGCAGGGTTCGGAATCAACGCAGCGGGGTCGATAGCAACTGCAGGGTCGGCTTTCTTAACGCTACTTGTAACGGTTTTCCTGAGTCTGTAGATGAAATTGAGCTCTGGACTTAGAATAGCGTTTAATTGTTGTTGTTGTACCTGTTGTACCCGTCTTTGAGAGCGAAAGAAATACGCAGATAGACATTATAGGCTCCGAATGGAGTTAGGTATATAAGAAATAGCAAGCGCCTAAACCGGGAGGATTTTGGTGTGGAAACGGAAAGCATAAATCGATATTTTTTATACTTGTACCAAGGCTTCTTCTATAACGCGCATGCAAGTAGCAATATTGAAATTACCAAGAACACAAACTTAATACATTCCTAAAATAAATCCCTCACAAACGGAAATGAATCAAAAGTATAAATTAAAATAAATATATATATTCATGTATACTACATTCATGTAGAAATTTTTTAAAGGTTTTTTTTATTTGCAATGCAAAACATAAAGTCGAATGATTTAAATGGCTTTTCATTTCTTAAGATATTAAGCCGCATTAATAGCAAGTAGAAAACGTACTAAAAATGAATTGACAATTTATTTAGGGATGATATTATAAATCGCGCTCTTTAAAATGATGTATGTATATGTCTAAAATGTAAACCTATGTAAAACATAAGTACGAGTATGTATGCTATTGTTTAAGAAAAACACTCCAAATATGTAAACTAGAACTTCTTTCCCTAAAATCTTTGAATTTAAATATGATTTGCGTTTCCTTTAGATCAGTCTTGAAAATTGGTTTGATTTTGTATACGTCGAAGATACAATGAATCTCTTATTTCGTATAAAAAAAATAAAGCTTGTAAATTAAAAATTGAAAAAAAAACATTTGGTTTTCCTTACACCCAAAATCGGAAATTTTTATTTTCTTGAATTCCTAAATTATACCTTTTAAAAAATGGCTATTTAATTTGAACACAAATATCCGGCTTTCATATATGCTATACCCAAAACAAAAATAAATGTAACGCAAAAACAAGTGAAAGGGAATGTAGTTCTCAACTTTTTGACGACCAATTTATAAATATTTACAATTTATTGATCAATCGTGATCTGAGACACAATTTAAATGAAAACTAATAGAACCCATCATATTCAACGCACATTCCTTTGTTAGTCTTACTTGTACACTTCGGGTAACACCTGCGGCTACCTTTTTATTTGTCTACTTATAAGGAAATGAGTAAATGTGATGAGTTACCTCACATATAAAATCGTTTTTGGTCTGGTTCCAACGGCGGATAATTAGCCGGTTAGCCATGATTTTTTTTTATTTTTTTTTATATTTTTGTTTTTTGTCTTGTAAATTTAAATAGCCAATTAGCATATTGAAATGCCATGCAGTCTGTCGGCCTTCCCAATTATAATGCACAGCCCGTTGTGTTGAGTCGCTGTGATAATGAAATATATGCCCAGTTGTGGTACACATCACTTTATCCGCTCGTTCTGCGCTGTTGGGCAAAATACGACGAAAGCGGTTTTTTGAAAGCCAAAGCCAAATGTGATTTCACATTAGAAGCCGATGTTTTGTTATACGAGTGATATTTTTAAAGCGTGACCACATGACGGCTATGGAACGGGTTTTAATCAAGTTGACAGGCAATTGAAATAGTATCATTGTTGTTTGTGGGTGTCAGACCGATTGAGGAGAGGTACGATAAAATCTAACTAAGTATTTACCGAATTCTGGCACATAATTACTTGTGTTTGAATTGAATTCGGAAGCTCGACAACGTGGACTACATCGAAATGCGAATTTTTGTTGATTTAAGACTTCAATAAAATCCGCATGAATTTATTACAAGAGTTTGCTAACCAACTCATCCTCGACTATTGCTCTGGTCTGCTGACCAAATTTAATATGCATGGGTTGCTTGAAACAAAAGCCGCCAATACCGCAGGCTCCAACCCCTTCCGTTGCAGCTCGCTGACAGGTTTTTGCAAACCGCCTGTATGGGCGTGCCATCTCCTCTCCGTCATCCGCCTTCCGCCATCTGCCGCATACGTATACCCTGCTTTCAGGCGTGACGCGAGTTACCCCACCGTGCCTGACTTAACTGACGTAGGCATATGAATGTGACCGCCTCTGCACTTTGTGCATTGCTTCTGCTGCATTAAGGGATCTAGGCGTAACCGCGGCGCTGTCTGTGCCGTGTGCGTGCTGGTTACGTTTTAGCCTTTTACGCTTCATAGTTTTGGATTTCAGAAATTGCATACGTTTAGGCCACAATCGGCGGTTGGGGTGAAACAGTCTATCGGAGGGCATTACTTTTCCGGCTATTTGGCTATTTATTATTTTAGGAACTTACGCAGACAGGTCACAGGAGCGGGCGTGCGGATCTTAAGTTATTCAGTTTTTGCCCTATTAATTAGCGATAGCGAATTAAATCCTATTTAAACTCTTAATAATAATATGCATTATAACCAAAAGTTTCATGTGATTGATAAATTTATTGCCAGCCCATTGATATGCGATAATAAAAACTGAAAATATTGTAACTCACACATACACAATTAGAAAAAAGTTTTAACAAATCCAACATGTAATTAAATATTGCCAATGACTCCAATTGTGGTTTAACTCATTTAAATAAAGTATATTTAAAAAATATGTTAGCTTAAATGCTTTTTAAGTTTGGGGTTCAGCCCAGATGTTAGCTAAAAGGAAGGAAATTAATTGGAAAAGGAAAAGTAAGAAAATTATGATGCGCCCTAGTGCCGGCCACAGTGCGTAAGGGATTCTCGGGTTTCTAGCTCGGGTTCGCTTCTAACTTGGCTACTTACGTTGCGCAAGTGCTCTCGTCCAGCTTTGGAATGGCCAATAGCTCCGCTGAGAGCGTCGACATATGGCCTGAAGCTCAAGTGAACTTCTCTTTGATTGGTCCCTAAGAGAGGTAAGCGACACCACGCACAGTGGGCAACAATCGCTGAGTTGAAAGCCAAATTAATAATAATATGATGAAAAAAATCAGAACGGATTGTAAACCGATCGAAAGCTTTTAAGACAAACAATTGATTTCTGAAAGTGAAATTTTCAAAAATTAGAGTAGATGTTGCTCATGTTGTAAGATGCTTAAGATTTTTCTCCTGGTTGCCTTCTTTGGGAAAACACCATATGTTTTTCAAATCAGTTAGCAGTGTTCCAAAATCTAGATTTTAAGCAAAATATCATAAGGTGAACCTAGTTTGCAAACGAATAGATAGGTTTACGCAAAGTCAAAAATCTGTTTCCTTGTTACGGTTTATATAACCTTGTTAACCTCGTTGGGAGGTGTTGTTGTTTGGTTGAGATGTATTCGACCACCTTTCTTTGCTTTTCCTACTATCCCAGACACTGTGCTGCCGCTTGGCCTGAATACACAGCGCTTGCCAACAAGTTACAGAGACCGTGTCCTGCAGCTGCTATGACGTCATTTCATACATAAGCGGCCCACGAAAACAGGACATTGCTCGCGCAACAGAGAGTCCGAAAGTATACGGCCCGCGACTGACACAGCGAAGAAGCAGCAACAGTTGACGGTCGTTATCCGAGCTAAGCGCTCCGGTTTCGCATCCCGCGAGAGAGCTTATCCGGGGCCGCTCGGCTATAAAAAGTGGAGGGTCCTGTCCACAGGCAAGCAGTCGAGCAAAGGACTTCGTGGCGAACGTTCTGGTACAGCTGCTGGTGAACAGCAAAGCGTCGCGGTTGTGTTTCCGTTACAGTTTGAATCGGTTCGAAAGTGGATGCTGCAGAAGCTCACTTTAAGGTGCGAGTCAAATTAATTTTTGAGGCAGTGCAAGTGCGGTGGATCCTTTCGACGCGAAAGAGAACTCAATTAACAGGGACTTTGCAGTAGAACCGCTTCCAGGAGGCCATCCACGATGCAGACGGTGCACAAATCTGCACACAGCAGCAGGCGGCTGGTGCTGTTGCTCTCCATGCTGCTCAATGCCGTAAGTCTTGAGGATTATATTTTCAATTTCGAAATTTGTAGCGCTATCAGCAGTGTTCGGTCTTTTGTGTTTCATGGACCGTGCTCCTGCCTTCTCCTAAATTTATCTTTTTATGCGTTGACGTGTGCGGGGGAGCATGAATTTTGGTGAAATTCGGTTGTGGGCCAGCTCCCTACGGACGAAAGGAAATTGAAAATGCGATATAATCATATAAAAGCTAAAAAGATTTCCCTATTTATAAAAGCTAATTTTAAGTGTTTATTTAGTTGGCACCTAAGTTGGTCATTTATTTATTTTTGCTTTTAAAACACAAATGTAATGCTTCTTTCCTTTCACCATTACATAACGACGTTTCCACTTTCCGTTAAATTGTTTGTCTCTGGTTGCCCAGATCCAGTGGCAACAAGAAGACTAAATTATTTTTCATTTTTCAAGGCCCCTGTTCACTTGGCTGTAATTTATATTGGGCCAAGCCACGCCAATTGGAGCATTTATCTTTTGCGGCTTTTTTTTACGGCTGCAACTGTTGCTTCTGTGGTTGCGACAGGTCGTCCACGTTTAGGTGAAAGAGCAGCCTTTCATTTGGCGCTTTCACATCTCTTTTCTGTGCATTGAAGCAGTTTTTTTCCGAGTTGGATGACATTTCTATTGTCCCTCGCTGACATATGGTGACATTTTTTCATATTCGCGGAGCTTGGTATTCCCCTGAAAGCTGTTCATCATAACTGGCTGCCGGAAAGGGAACTAAAACTAATTTGTCAAAATGTTCTCCATGCCACAAGACATAAAGTCTTTTCACGCTGGGCAACAAAACTTTTCCCAACTTCCACCAAACATTAATTAAAAGTTAAAACGCTTCTTATCATTGTTAGCAAGAGATTTAAGCCGCAAGAAATGTCTCAAGTTTCGAATTCTAATCAAGAGGCTTACTGGGTAAGAAGAAATTAAACAATTTGTGGTGAAAGTACAATGGCGGATGTAGAAAATCACAAAAGGATATAAGAACATAAATGAACACTTCGTTAAAACACTTACATCGATTGAAAGCCTATTTTAATTATAATTTCTAAAGAGCAGATTCCAATTTCCTTTCATTGTCTGTCTTTGGAGAAGTTATCGAAGACAGTACACAAGTTGTTTAATTTTAGATAATATTGAACATGTACCTTTTTGACATTTGCAAAAGTGTAAGGATATATCAGCAGCGTCAGTGAAGTCAGCAACGTCAGAGGCAACTGGAACGTCAATAAGAACTATTGTACAACATGGTTGAATATAGATTTGGACATTATTTTTGTTTCCTATATCCCAACGGCAATACAGCGCTGAATTGAAGACAATGAGTCAGCATTTTAACGCGTGACGGTGCAAACAACTGAACTAAAATAAATCCCGATATTAATAACAGAAACGCGTCAGTTTGCGTTTTTCTTGCATCAGGTTAGATATGAACGGTTTATGATATAGCTCGTCATTGTCAATTCCGGCGGCTATTTAATAATCACAAAAATCAATATCTACCAACCGTGACACTGAGTTTATCGCGTATACGCACCGTGTGATTCGGAAAAATATGCAAACATTAATTTTCTTGTGCAAACACTTTTTCAAGTTATGGGACTCTCTGATTTGTTTGCGAATGCGGAATTGCAAAAGGTTTTTCAGGAATATTTAGCTTACATTGTAATGGAGTCGAAAAAAGAATTGTTGTTTGAAAATGTCTGTAAAGTTTTTCGAAGTTGTCCTTGTTAATTGATTAAGTAAGTAGGGTCGTAAACTTTCTTAAACTTTGTAGTCTTATTTATCTTTTAACTAATTTATCTATACACCCTTAACTTGCAAACAGTTCCAGCTGTGCAATTTATTATGCGAAATATGCTGCCAATAACATAACATAGATCAAATATGTATGCAAATAGAAAAGCATGAACAACCAAGAAAACACGAGCTTCTGTATATTAATGTCAGAATATGAAACGCCATTTGACTTTTTCATTAAAATGCCAGCAAGTGAAATTGATTTTAAAATTAAAAAAAAAATTGCTTTTCATTAATTTTCAAGCAAGCATACATTCATAAAATGATTTATGCAAAGTTGAGCTGAGTGTAACATATGTGCTAAGCTAGGAATACCCTCGAAAGCCCAACATATATTATCTTTTCACGCTCTATGGAAATATGTTAACATCATAGCAAAATCTACAAACTTGAAATAACAATTTTGAAGGAAAAAATTGTAAAAATAAAACTCCTTTTAGAGTTTACAAATAAATTTTGTTAAAATTGTTGTTCTCCGGATGTATTATCTCCGCGTATAAAATAAGGTGGTATATTTCTGTTCACGTGGTAGTAATTTCCATGTGCTCTTAAAGCCTTTCCAAGTCACTAACGCTTGCTGGCAAAAATATATACAAAAGGGAGTTACATGTGGGTTTTATCGCAAGGACAATTACTGTTAATAGAGGCATTTCGACGCAATGGACACATTTAAAGCTGAATGCCAGTTGGGGAACGTGGCTCATGAAACTTTAGTGTAATGGATACTAAAATGTACACAAAATTACCTAGTGGTAGCAAGTGGTCATAGAAAGCACATAGAAGTTCGATTAACAAATTATTGCAAATTTGTTAATTTGAAATTCTCGATGAAAGAAAAATTCGACAGAAGAAACCTCTTTTGTTACGCAAAGCCCTTAAAAGTTATTTTAGCATATTACATTTGGAATGCTGTACCTTTTCCCGACTCACCTTCCTTCATAAATTCCTTCAGCGCAATGCTGCTGAGGGTCTCGAAACTCCTCGTCCGGGTCTTCGGCACATTTGGGATTCTCGGGAAGGTCAGCATAGCACTTAAGTTTTAATGTTAGGCACAGTATTTGTTTTAGTTTAAAAGGAAGCAACTGAGTACGCCATTAAAATGCCCAAAAAGGGAAGGGAAAACAGGGACGAGCCACGTAGGACGAAACGTTTGCGATAATAAAACTTGCCTGCGGCTGGGCTGAGGCGACATAAGCAGCTCAACAGACATCACAGAAAACAGTTAATCAGTGTATGCGGTTGGGTGGGGAAGTCGGGAAAAAAGGAAATCTGTGCCCTGCAGGGCAGCAAACGTTCCTATGACTGCTGATATGAAGTCCTTATTGCGCTCCTGGGTATTGCAGAAGGTGCAAAATCCCACTCCCAATTAGGCACGGCGATCTGAATCCAGTTCGATTGGCTTCAATCTAGCTTATTGGATTTGTTCCTGCGGCTGTCGAGCTGAGTGGATGCACGGAAAGTTTAATTAGATTCCCTTTCATTTGCTTATTGATTTTTACCGCCTTGACGAGCTTACACTTTAATTGAACTACTTTTAATTGCTGCTGACCGCGTGTTACGGCTTTATTTCAGTTGAAAGACTGTTTTGTTGTCGGATGCAGACATAAACTTCGAAACTGCTGAGAGCTAAGTGGATCTGGCTAAAAGGTAATGTAATTATGCAAACAATGGCAAAGGAATTCTAATTATCCGCTGAATGGGCACCTGCTTTAAAAGGGTGAATAATAAAAAGAGATTAAAATAAACCTCGAATGTTTTACGTGCTTTCCAGTCCTTTTGAATGTGGCAAAAATTAGCGAATCGAAAACCAGCCACACAATTGTTACGCAACAGTCAAGGCCCTTAAAAATGAAATTCTCGTCTGTGCAACACAGAAAGCATTTTTGCTTGTTTAGGGAATGTGGGCGACAAGAGCGCTATTCCTTGGACACAAAATTCTTAAAGCCACTAAAGCGCTATTTCATATTTAAGACTTTTGTTATATATATTTAAAAATCTGAAAACTTGCTTGCATTGTGTTTTATACGCTTTTGTTTACTTGCTTATTTGCACAAGTGCGTGGGAGTAAGTCATAAAAAGCCTTGGTTTCACGAAAACAAATATAATTTTTCACCATTTCAAGCTTTGTTATTAATGGATGCTATATACAAGATAAATTATCCAAACATAAATTATTTAAATTATTTTTCCTGCCAAGGCAGCATCTTCAATTTATTGCCTGAGAACTACGATTTATAAACAGTTTGCTAGTGAACTAGATAGAAAAATCCAAAAGACAGCAATGGTTTTAACAAACACCTTAAGGTTATTATTTTAAGGGCTGATATGACAAAAAGCTGGGCCTGTAGCACACACGCATGGTTCTTCCAAGAGGTTATCAGTTCCTGCATGATATTTACGAGCACTGACGCCGCCAGCCAGCATGCCTGCAACACATCCTGTGCGCCCTTCCTTCCGCCACCCATTTTGGCAGCAGGCCAGTTATTAAAACCGGAAGCACTGTTTTTGGACCCATCGACACACGACGATGCTGGCATTAAGCTCACATAATCGAGCTTTCGGGGTGGCCAACAGGCCACTCCTGGAACTTGGAATCCTCCTTTCAGTTGAGCGACCATTTGGCAAACATACTGCTTCGTCCTTTCTACACTTGTTTTGCTGTACGTTAAGGAAAATATTATGAGTTCGGTTCAGACACTCCTGTTGCTTCGCTACACTAACTTATTCCTGCTCCACGATTTGCTGTTTTTCTTCCTCAACCCTTCTATGACGTTTCCTTAAAAGGTAGGTGAGTCAATAAGAGGGGGCTCTTGAGCTGTTCGATAAGAACTCTGTCGGACATTTAGGGAAACTCCTGCCAAAGTCAACGATGACGATGCCTTGAGGGCCTTAATGGACTCCGCAAAGTGGGCAACAAGTAAATAAGTCGAAAGTGGTGCTTCCAAAACGCCATGCATCGTTCACGAGAAGCTTTTAAAAATATATGACCTCAAAAGCCCCAAAATGTAAGATCCAGAGCCAGAAAACTTTGAACAGGCGAAAAGGCGTCCAATGTCAACACATTTCAAAGTCAATTTAGTGTAAATAATTGTGGTAATTAAGTACAAGGCAATGTGTGATGCCTTTGGAGCAAACTCGACATTCTCGATCCAACGGCTGATTAAAATGTAGACGTTCCAGCCCTCTCACTTGCACTGTTCTGCTTTCAGGCCATCCAACCACGCTCCCTTATCGTGAGTGCCTCTGATGATGTAGGCAATGTGTCGCCCTGCGAAATGGAGTCCCTTATAAATCAGCTGATGAACCCCAGTCCCGAGTATCAGCTTCACGTAAGTCACCTGCTGCAACTCGTATTTATTCTTGACGTTTAAGGATTTATTGGCGGAAAGCAGCATCTGCCCTAGCTTTGAATAAAAATTGCTTTCCATTTCCTTCCATCCCGCAAATCCCCGCCATTCTTAGGCCTCCGCCTTGCGCAATCAACTGAAGAACTTGCTCCGTGAGCGCCAGCTGGCCGTGGGCGAGGAGCAACCTCTGGGTGAGTACTCAGACTATATGGAGGAGGATAAGCGCTCGGTGGCTGCTTTGGCTGCGCAGGGCCTCCTGAACGCCCCGAAGAGAAGCCTGGCCACCCTGGCCAAGAACGGACAGCTGCCCACGGTGGAGCCCGGCGAGGATTACGCCGACGCCGACTCCGCCGAGCCGAGTGAGCAGAAGCGGTACATCGGCTCCCTGGCCAGAGCCGGCGGACTGATGACCTATGGCAAGCGCAACGTAGGCACTCTGGCCCGCGACTTTCAGCTCCCCATCCCCAACGGAAAACGAAACCTAGCCACCATGGCCCGTCTGCAGAGTGCTCCCTCCACCCACCGGGAGCAGCCAAAAAGAAATGTGGCCGCCGTCGCCCGCTACAACTCGCAGCAGAGAGCCGGTGCCGAGAAACGCAACCTGGGGGCACTGAAGTCCTCGCCGGTGCACGGAGCTCAGCAGAAGCGCGAGGACGAAGAGATGCTCCTGCCGGCCGCCGCCCCCGACTACGCCGATCCCATGCAGAGCTACTGGTGGTATCCCAGCTATGCCGGTTACGCTGACCTCGACTGGAATGATTATCGTCGGGCAGAAAAGCGTTTTCTAGGTGAGTACCCCCTGATTCGGTTTCTAAGAGAAAGCTTGACGTCTCGTGGGGATGCAACTCCCGGCTAGTCCCGTTTCCGGTTAGTCGAATTCCTTCTGCATACCTAACATTTATCAGCACCCTGCACTCTAGCTAGCTGCCATGGAGCACTTCCTTCTGGCACAGTTTTGTACATATGTTTATATATATTATCCCACAAAAGACACCTCCAAGGATCCCGAATTGTTCAGCATCGAGCATGGCAACGACGCCAAAGATGCCGCTGCGGAGGCAAACGAGACGAATGAGGAGCCGGATGAGGAGCAGTTGCCATCGCCCCAGAAGCGCCACATAGGCGCCGTGTACCGGTCCGGATTCCTGCCCAGCTACCGCTACCTGCGTAGCCCCGGAGGGGGTGGTGGCTACGGCGGGACCGGTGGGCGTTTTAGTCGCTCGGGACGGGACGCCAGGCAATTTGTATGAGTAAATGGCGATGGTTCGATGTGTGCTGCTTACTTTTATTTCATTTTATTCGTTTTCCTTGTGTCCTTCTTTGTTGTGGAAATTGTGATTATTTTTGGTTTGAGTTTGAGTTCTAGTAATTGGCTCCAGAGACCTCTCATCTCTGCTCTTTGTTGTGTCTATGCCGTGTCAAGTGTTTGGTTATCCCGTTTCGGAAGTAGCATGTTAGCCTTCATTGGACATACATTTTCTGTCAATGTAGCGATTGTTTGTGATTTTTGCAGCCAATTTAGTCACAAATTTAGCTGCGGCACTTCCTATTTATCCTGTCCGTTGAAAGCCATTCCCAACAACAATGAACTGTATTTCTCAGACATTTCCGTCGGTATAATCAATGTTATTTTTTCCATTTAAATGGTTCTCGGAAATTTGATTTCCGTGTACTTGGCAAACTCCCGATTGCGTTTCAACAAGGGCTTTCTTCGTTGGGGACAACGTCCAATTCCCGGCACTTTGTCTGCCTTCCTTAACAAAAATAAAATAATAATAAAAAAAGGCAAGAAAAAAGAAAAGTTTTCAAATCGAAACAATACGTTTATACATATATCTAATCTAAATTTTAGATTTACGACAAAGGCTATATATACGTCGGCAGTCAAAAAGTATGCTGCTCTTAACGCTGTTTAAAATATATGCTTATGCCTAAAAGTAGGCAGCATGCACTCGACGATGATCATTAATATGTAGTATACATAAGTAAAACGACTTTTATCGTGAGGGCTGTTAGGCAATCTGACTCTTTTCTTGGGTCGTGCCGTATGCTGGGGATGAAAAGAGTTTTCTCATAAAACCGAAGTTAGAAAACTCACCAAACCGAAAAATTTCGATAGTAACTTTCTTCAGACCTGTGCATCGTATTTGGAAAATAAAGGCGCTTTTTGGTATTTCTGCGGAATAGAGAGTGTTCTTACCTTGTGGTGGTCGTCTTTAATTTTTTTTTGGAATTGACATTAATAGTCATGGACCCTAAAGTACTTCTTCCAGACATTTGTAAATAAATTAATTGATAATAATTTGTTAAATTCTTCTGATGCACTTATTGATTTAGTGGTGTTACACTATTTAGTTTGCATTGGCATGTTTTAGCTCATTGGCATGATCTTGGGTTTCTCTTCTGCTCTTATTTGCTGTTATCATTATTAACTTAAAATTTGTCCTGTAGCTTGGCTGCGGCGGGTATTTACCAAATCGACTGCATCCCGAACCTAGTGCATTGACTGCGAAAGTGTTTTCTATTCTGTATTCCTGTTTACCTCTTGTAGAAAGCCTGCTGGAGGAAATTTAATAATCCAAGCGGTTTCTTTCCCCCATACAGGTCGGGTACTTCCCCCAACACGAGCGACTGCGTCAACCCATCGCAGCCGTTTGTAAGAAGTGTTTCATACCCAATCAACCGACGATTAATTGGAGCGGTGCTGGCATACGCGGTCGTCTGTCCAAGTTCTACGTGGATTCCGTGGACCCTCAAGCGCGCATGCCCAGAGTTTCCAGTAATTCGCTGCCATCAGGACGCCCGCCGCGTCCGCTCCTGCGCACTGGGGCTCCAGTCTATCCGCCCTTCCACTCCTGGGGCACTCCGCCGCGTATCACAGCACTGCATCGACGAGAATTTCGACGCAACTTGGACAACTACGAATACTAAATATCGACAATATACTCTTTATGCTAATTATGCGATACCGATTACCTTAATACAGCAGTCGGAATGTAAAACTATGCAGTACACATACTAAATGTAGATACCCATTCCCCAATATTATTGGTTAAGTCACACACAACACCTGCGGCACTCGCAACTACCGAGGCTAGCGAGTGCACTCGAGAGTTAACGGTGTTCCAATCTGTAGGATCTGTGTTGCTATATCTCTTAATGTATAGGTTATATTTACATATCTGAAGTAACTGATATCAGTGCAAAGCAAAAAAAAAAACGATAAATATCAAAGAAAATCATATCGTCTTTATCATTTAAACAGTTGAAGGAAATATTAAATTAGTGCCAATGTTGTACCTTGCATGTTAAAAACCCTTTTGCCCAACATCCTTTATGGGTATATGACAATAAATTTTTCCCCTAGTCCAAAGCTATTTATTACCACCAGCGATCATTGATATATGAGAGTATTAACAAACTGCGTCAAAGACAATAAAACTTGGTGAGAAATAAAGAAAAATATCGATATATATACACATAAATATATTATACCTATATGTATTTCAGACAATAAATAAAATATTGACAATAAAACAATACAAAGGTATTAAGTATTTCATTACAAGTCTTTGGATTATTTAAAATTTTTAAAGTTATTGGAAAAAAGGATATATAAATAACTGTGTAATAATAAGTCTGATGTTGTCAATAACTAACTTAAACGATTATGAATTTTCAAATCAAAGAATTGCAAATGAGAAAGAAAAATAATAATTTATTACCAAGAATTTACTTCGATTATATATGATACCTATTTAAGCCCGCATTCATGAGGTTAAGCTCCAAAAACAGGAACAGAAAGCTAAGAACTCGCAGCGGAAGTATCCACTAATTATCAAAATTATGTATCTGTATACACCTTATGTACATCATATTAAATTAATGCAAATATATACAAATATTAATGGTTTGTTCCTATAATACAATATAAACTTTGCTTTATTTAAAGTTTAATTAGGGGGTGCTTTGTTCCCTCATTTAAGGATACAGGAGACTGATTCACAACGATGGTCAAATTAAAACAGAACCATTTCATCATTGAATGACTCACCTTGGCACTTAAGAGTTCAACCTTTAATATAACCTTTTATAATAACGTATTGCAATGTTTTGGTAATGTATCAAATACATTAAATGGAGTCCTAGCAATCCAATTATTATTTAGGTTTTATTATTTCATTCATTTACAAGCGTCTGCTAGTATTAAAACGCTGAAAAATATCTTCCACATCATTGGTTTTATTAAACGAATTTTCGCCGGTACTGACATGGTTTAAGGTTTACAAATATAAATTAATTTGTAGCTTTATTTTCGAAATGCTTGTATGGAAACGCTGGCAGCCTTAATGCGCCTATAAAAGCCATGTAATGCACGTGCAGTAAGCGTTATTTTCCATATTCACATTTGCGTTGTATAAATAGTTGCCTAACATCTAAATGTGCCTCTGCTGATAATTGAAATGCATAAAACTAACGCAAAAATGGATTGGCTCTCGTTCGTGAAGCGATGTCTCTGGATCCAAAGTTCATGACCAGTACTTGGCCTGACCTTGCGCCGGTAAGGGGTGGTGGTTGTAGGCGGCAGCCGCTGAGCCGTGAGCCGCTGCAGCGGCGTAGTCGTTGAGCTGGTGTTGGGCTACGTGGGCATTGTAGTTGGCTGCGGCCACCGCCGACTGGTTAAGATGGTACCAGTTCGAAGGCGCCTCCAGCTTTGAGTAGTTGTCGCTCAGGTGCAGTGAGGGCGAGATCTTTGAGACACTGTCGGCGGTTAGCTTGGAGAAGTCGTCAATGGTCATTTTGGAGTAGTCTGCAAAAAAAGGAAAGTAAGAAAGGGTGTTGAACCAGGACTAAATTGATGAGCTTTGATATCCTGACAGGATTATACTAAAAAGGAAAAATGATATGCATATGCTACTAAAGAGAATTATGCCTTGAGTTTAAAAAAAAATTATTTCAGTTATTAAAATTTTTTCTGGTTAAATAATCTATAATATCTAACATTTAAAAAAGTAAAGGCCGCATTTAATGAAAGTCATTGCGAAGCTTATTAAAACGTAGTGTAATATACTTGGATTTACTAAGCATTTTGTATCAGAGAACTAAATAATATTGGGTGAAAGTATGTAGTCCCGAATCCCAAAGTGAGATATTGTATTAAATGTTTTACACAATGGAATATTTCAACATTTAAAATAATTAAAAGCATTATTGGATGAATATCAATGCGAACTAATTCAAATTGAGTATAAGACTCTTGAATTTACCAAGCTTTTTTATATCAGTGAAAATTAGCTTGATTGCTTAAAGTTCACCCACCTTGATGATAGTAGTTCTGACTCCCAAAGTGGCCGGGCTGAGCGAAGCTCCCGGGGAATCCGTGTTGCGCCGCACTTTGTACCAAATCGTAGCCACCCATCTGTGTATGATGGTGCGCCGCTGCAGCAGCCGCTGCTGCACTGTGGTGGGTACTTGGAGCGTTGGCGGCATGGTGAACTCCATCGTTCATGCCAGCTCCACTTGCGGTGGTGCCAGGCGCGGGACTGTAGCCTGCCATGGAACCCACGCCCAAAGGCCCAAAGCCCAGTGGCGCCGCCGCCCCACTGCCCACTCCAACACCCACACTAGAGCTGCCACTGTTCATGGGCGAAAGTCCGGAGCTCGAGCCGCCCGAATTCTTGCGTAGACGGGCGCGACGATTGGAGAACCAGACTTGGATGCGCGCCTCGGTCAGGGCAGTGGTCTGGGCCAGCTCCTCCCGGGTGTACACGTCCGGGTACTGTGTGCGGGCAAAGGCCCGCTCAAGGGCCTCCAGCTGCTCGGCGGTAAAGGTGGTCCGGGAGCGCCGCTGCTTGCGTTTCAGCGGAATCCCAGGCTCCGACTCCGTATCACTTATGTCGGAGTCACGGCCTGCAACGATGGGAAAGAGATTTGGGTCTTTATTAAAAGGCAACTTAAATTATTAACGCCTCGTAAGAAGCCGTACAATTTTCCACGCCCTTTGGTTCCCTCGAAACTGAATTATATTCTGCGGTTTGATCTCCGGATTCAATGAACAGGCCCACCGACGTGAATCGCCGGCGATCGTGTAACTCCCAGATCGGCTCGGGGTCCCAGCTCCATATGAATGGGAGTCGACGTTCACTGCGCGCCATTGCATATTAATTGAGACGTCAGGGAGCGCAACAAATCTGTCAAAGCCACCGACGATCCGACGATCCCATAGAAGGCAACAATGCGGCCGGACGGGCTCTTGAGATCCAGCGGGGCGTTGCCGCTGGCAGCTCGTAAAAGTCACAGTATTGACAAGTGACACAATATATCACATTACACAAGAAGATGATCGGCAAGTTGTCAGCGGCCATGGAGGAGTGCGCCAATTAACTTCGGCATCTGTTTACGAAAGGGAAATGGGGAAAGCCGCTGTCATTGGCAATCGGGCTTGAAGTGCGGCGTGTGGCAGAGCATTCAAATTATTTCGAGAGCTCATTACACAATAAACTGGGTATTTGAGACGCGGTGTAGTCTCAGCCCCACCGGCCTAGGATCAAAGCCGAAAAGCGGCAGTATTTTGCGGGAATCATTCAACAAGAATCACAAAAATAATGCAATCAGGATCCATTGCGTCCTGATCCTGCTGTAACCTTTCTGTGTGCATGTCTGCTGGTGAAGCGGAAATAGTTTGGGTTTCGATTTAATTTATCGCCCTTTGACCTGAATGCCAGGTACTGAGGAACTGACTTATCTGGCTGTTGCGGTCAGTGTCGAGGTTTTATTTTTCCGGTCTGCCAAATTAAATTATTAATTGATTTTAAGAATTAGGTGGCTTCCTGTTTTCTTTTCCAATGTGACCAATTGGGATTTTAACACTGTTTACAACATAAAAGATGCATGCGCTGAGTTAGACCTCCCAATAGCATTACTATAATTATCATCATTGTATATTAGGGTACTACCTATTTGGTCCAGACTCGTATATATAAAAATTGTCGCAATCGGATTGCCGAAAACGCTGATGAGCTTCTACAACCAACAGGTCACACCCAAAAAACCCTAAGGCAAAACCTCAAAAAAAAAAACTTTGAAGCGCGAAACGCCCACTGTTTAGTTCTGCCTGTGGTCCCATAAATAAATAGAAAAGTTCACATGCGTATTAAATGAAAATGAATGAATATTAATAATAAAATACAGAAGTCGGACTATTAATCTTTCAACATACGAAACAATAAAACTTAATTATTCGAAAAAAGGGGTCGTGATTTCTAGAGCTGCAGAAGCCGTACGTGGATGCCAGGGCCAGAGACAAAGCAAATGGCCGAGAGAAACGACGGCAAGAAATGTGGAAGGCAGAAAAATCAATTAGTTTTTAAATGTTAAACATTTATTAATTTGTTGCTACTGACCCATCAATGGCAGCGAAAGAGAGCCGGTAGTACTGGCGGTCCGGTCCGGGTAGAAAACAATCCAGCAGCGCTGAAGACAAAAGCCTTTTTATTTTGGCACCAACACCGACAGGGCACCACCTTGGCTACTGTGGAGCTCTTTGAATTTTGGGCTTTCATTTCGGTGACTGGCCGCCGTGGAAAACCGTTTGACGCCCTGCGCTTTGATAAATTACTGCGGTTTTGTAATCTGGGCAAGGTATTCCATCATTTTTGACGACGTTTAGGCTGTGTTTTCGAACAGCAGGTAGTGTTTCGGGAACCCGGCTCTTGTGTGGCAAGTGCAAAAGGCAAGCGGTCATTTTCCCCAGACTTTTTGGGATATTTATTTTTGGAGCGAATCAACTCTGATGGTCAATTGCTGCACAGCTTATATGCCAGTTATGGCAAAGATCAATCTGCTCCGTACCTTTTTTCTTGTTCGGAAATACATGGGAAGGCAAAGTAAAATCCAGCAGCTCATCAATCAACCATCCTGACACTGACCCCCTGATTGAAATTAGTGCATCTAATGCAGCTTCATGTATGCCTGGAAAAGCGACATGCAATTGAAAAACAATCCATGAACAGCCCTCTCGTTTTGTTGGGGGTAAGGGGATCTGCGACAACCGACCTGTCAGATGTCAGTTGATTCAGATTCGGGGTTTGAAAGCCTTCGGACTATGTGACATTGACTTGGGCACGGCCGAAGGGGACCCAGACCAGCTAAACTTAGCCCATTTCAGCTGGGCTCGACTGCGGCGAATGTTGCTCGTTAAGTCTTAAGATTCGTGTCTTAAGATTCATGTCAGCAAAAGGATTACAAGAGCTTTAATATTAATGCCGCTTATTTGCGCTAAGTTTAACAAGCGCTGAGTCGCTCACGTAGGATGGAATGTGGTGTCGGTATTATAATTGTGTTTAACAGATATGGATTCTGTACACCCAGGGACATGTAAAATAAATATAGATAGATGTAGATCGTTCGGCATCTAAAATCTGATTTCGTTACAATAAAGTTGAGAAACTTGGACTGAATATACGCTTTTAAATTTTTATTTATTTAGTTGTTTCATAAGTTAGTTATTTAAAACATTCTTCCACGCAAAAAAATGTCATCCTAATTTTTCAGTAAAATACAAATACAGACTAGATAAGGACTTAGATACACTTAACAATGAATAAGAACGTTTAATGTTTATGTGCAGCCGAAAAAATGATTTAAAAATAACTGCATTTAAATAACCAACACGCTTTAAAGGTGCTCAATTTAAGTTTAGTTTCTATTATAAGAATTTATTGCAATGTTCAAGAACGAGTGCATTTTGATTGTAGGACGGATTTCTCGTTTTTTTACTTAGCATACTCCGCGTGGTGTTTTAGGGTTCTGAAATCAATTTTACTGCACTAAAACAGGAAATCAACTTGCTAAACGACTTTTTTGTTAATTGTAAAACTTTTGTCGTCCTGTTTTTCTGTTTAAATTATATATATGTATTAGGGTTAACAAAACCAATTTTACTGTACTAAAACAGGAAAACAACTTGCTAAACGGCTAAAACATTCTACGTGTCGTTAAAAGATTCAATTTTTGCAATTTAAATAATTAAATTATTTAACTTAAATTTGAATCTGAACTATTTACCGATTTTCTTTCCTTTCTGTTTTAAATCTCCAATCATTCTCACGAAAAAGAGGAAGAAAATGTCCGAAAGGAAGAGCTTATTCTTTGATCGGAAACTTGCACTTTGCTCGTCTCTCTCTCACCTCCAATCACTTTTCAGTGTTCTCTCTGCCCGGAATAACGCAAACTTTTCGCCAATTAGGAATAAATTAAATTATTATTATTATGCTGCCGAATTGTCTCAAAATGGCCAGTTTTTCTAGCTGAAAAGCCTTTAGCTTCCAGTTTTCTTTAAGTTCACATTATTTCGTTCGCGTTTAAATCGGTAATTTCGGTCATTTAATGCAAGAGGTGCTCCCGGGACAAGCGCAAATGTATTTGTGCATGTGAATGTGTACAAGATTTATTGGAAAGTATGTATGTATGTATGTGTACATTTGCAAATGCATCAAAGCAAAATAGAAAACGAAGGTTAGTGACCCTGAATTAATTTTTAAATGTTTAATAGGTGATTTATTTTGAATATAGCTGCTAGGGTATATAAACTTCGGCTTGCCGAAGCTTGCTTTCTTTCTCGTTAATACTAAAACTTTTGTCGTCCTGTTTGTTTGTTTAAATCATATTGATGTTTTAGGGTTCTGAAACCAATTTTACTGTACTAAAACAGGAAAAAAAACTTGCTAAACGACTTAAACTTTCTATGTATCGTTAAAAGATTCAATTTTTGCAAGTAAAATAAATAATTAATTTATTTATCTTAAATTTGAACCTGAATTATTTACGGGGTTTCTTTCCTTTCCGTTTTACATCTCCAATCATTCTCACGAAGAAGAGGAAGAAAAACTTCCGAAAGGAATAGCGTATTCTTTGATCGGAAACTTGCTCTTTGCTCGTCTCTCTCTACCTCTCTCTCGCGTTTAAATCGGTAATTTCGGTCATTTAATGAAAGAAGTGCTTCCCGGGATAAGCGCAAATGTATTTGTGCATGTGAATGAGTACAAGACTTATTGGAAAGTATGTACATATGCATTTGTACATTTGCAAATTAACTTATTTATCTTAAATTTGAACCAGAATTAATTGCGTGTTTTCTTTCCTTTCCGTTACATTGCAAATCATTCTCACGGAGAAGAGGAAGAAAAACGTCCGAAAGGAATAGCTTATTCTTCGATCGGAAACTTGCTCTTTGCTCGTCTCTCTCTCTCTCCATCTTCAATCAGTTTGCAGTGTTCTGTCTGCCCGGAATAACGCCTCCTCCGAACAAATTAGGAATAAATTTAATAGTTTTTATTATGCTGCCGAATTGTGTCAAAAAGGCCGGTTTTTGTAGCTGCAAAACCTTTAGATTCAAATTTTCTTTAAATTCTGATTATTTCGTTCGCGTTTTCGCGTTTAAATCGGTAATTTCGGTCATTTAATGCAAGAGGTGCTCCCCGGGACAAACGCAAATGTATTTGTACATGTGAATGTGTACAAGATTTATTGGAAAGTATGTACATATGTATGTGTACATTCGCAAATGCATCAAAGCAAAATAGAAAACGAAGGTTAGTGCCCATGAATTAATTTTTAAATGTTTAATAGGTGATTTATTTTGAATATAGCTGCGAGGGTATATAAACTTCGGCTTGCCGAAGCTTGCTTCCTTTCTCGTTAATACTAAAACTTTTGTCGTATTGTTTGTTTGTTTAAATCATATTGATGTTTTAGGGTTCTGAAACCAATTTTACTGTACTAAAACAGGAAAAAAACTTGCTAAACGACTTAAACTTTCTACGTATCGTTAAAAGATTCAATTTTTGCAAGTAAAATAAATAATTAAATTATTTATCTTAAATTTGAACCTGAATTATTTACGGGGTTTCTTTCCTTTCCGTTTTACATCTCCAATCATTCTCACGAAGAAGAGGAAGAAAAACGTACGAAAGGAATAGCTTATTCTTCGATCGGAAACTTGCTTTTTGCTCGTCTCTCTCTCTTCATCTTCAATCACTTTTCAGTGTTCTGTCTGCCCGGAATAACGCCTCCTCCGCGCAAATTAGGAATAAATTCAATAGTTATTATTATGCTGGCGAATTGTGTAAAAAAGGCCAGTTTTTCTAGCTGCAAAGCCTTTAGATTCAAATTTTCTTTAAATCCTGATAATTTCGTTCGCGTTTTTCGCGTTTAAATCGGTAATTTCGGTCATTTAATGCAAGAGGTGCTCCCCGGGACAAGCGCAAATGTATTTGTGCATGTGAATGTGTACAAGATTTATTGGAAAGTATGTATGTATGTGTACATTTGCAAATGCATCAAAGCAAAATAGAAAACGAAGGTTAGTGACCCTGAATTAATTTTAAATGTTAATAGGTGATTTATTTTGAATATAGCTGCTAGGGTATATAACTTCGGCTTGCCGATTTTATTTGATATAGCTGCTAGGGTATATAACTTCGGCTTGCCGAAGCTTGCTTCCTTTCTCGTTAATACTAAAACTTTTGTCGTCCTGTTTGTTTGTTTAAATCATATTGATGTTTTAGGGTTCTGAAACCAATTTTACTGTACTAAAACAGGAAAAAAACTTGCTAAACGACTTAAACTTTCTATGTATCGTTAAAAGATTCAATTTTTGCAAGTAAAATAAATAATTAATTTATTTATCTTAAATTTGAACCTGAATTATTTACGGGGTTTCTTTCCTTTCCGTTTTACATCTCCAATCATTCTCACGAAGAAGAGGAAGAAAAACTTCCGAAAGGAATAGCATATTCTTTGATCGGAAACTTGCTCTTTGCTCGTCTCTCTCTACCTCTCTCTCGCGTTTAAATCGGTAATTTCGGTCATTTAATGCAAGAAGTGCTTCCCGGGATAAGCGCAAATGTATTTGTGCATGTGAATGAGTACAAGACTTATTGGAAAGTATGTACATATGCATTTGTACATTTGCAAATTAACTTATTTATCTTAAATTTGAACCAGAATTAATTGCGTGTTTTCTTTCCTTTCCGTTACATTGCAAATCATTCTCACGGAGAAGAGGAAGAAAAACGTCCGAAAGGAATAGCTTATTCTTCGATCGGAAACTTGCTCTTTGCTCGTCTCTCTCTCTCTCCATCTTCAATCAGTTTGCAGTGTTCTGTCTGCCCGGAATAACGCCTCCTCCGAACAAATTAGGAATAAATTTAATAGTTTTATTATGCTGCCGAATTGTGTCAAAAAGGCCGGTTTTTGTAGCTGCAAAACCTTTAGATTCAAATTTTCTTTAAATTCTGATTATTTCGTTCGCGTTTTCGCGTTTAAATCGGTAATTTCGGTCATTTAATGCAAGAGGTGCTCCCCGGGACAAACGCAAATGTATTTGTACATGTGAATGTGTACAAGATTTATTGGAAAGTATGTACATATGTATGTGTACATTCGCAAATGCATCAAAGCAAAATAGAAAACGAAGGTTAGTGCCCATGAATTAATTTTTAAATGTTTAATAGGTGATTTATTTTGAATATAGCTGCTAGGGTATATAACTTCGGCTTGCCGAAGCTTGCTTCCTTTCTCGTTAATACTAAAACTTTTGTCGTATTGTTTGTTTGTTTAAATCATATTGATGTTTTAGGGTTCTGAAACCAATTTTACTGTACTAAAACAGGAAAAAAACTTGCTAAACGACTTAAACTTTCTACGTATCGTTAAAAGATTCAATTTTTGCAAGTAAAATAAATAATTAAATTATTTATCTTAAATTTGAACCTGAATTATTTACGGGGTTTCTTTCCTTTCCGTTTTACATCTCCAATCATTCTCACGAAGAAGAGGAAGAAAAACTTCCGAAACGGAATAGCGTATTCTTTGATCGGAAACTTGCTCTTTGCTCGTCTCTCTCTACCTCTCTCTCGCGTTTAAATCGGTAATTTCGGTCATTTAATGCAAGAAGTGCTTCCCGGGATAAGCGCAAATGTATTTGTGCATGTGAATGAGTACAAGACTTATTGGAAAGTATGTACATATGCATTTGTACATTTGCAAATTAACTTATTTATCTTAAATTTGAACCAGAATTAATTGCGTGTTTTCTTTCCTTTCCGTTACATTGCAAATCATTCTCACGGAGAAGAGGAAGAAAAACGTCCGAAAGGAATAGCTTATTCTTCGATCGGAAACTTGCTCTTTGCTCGTCTCTCTCTCTCTCCATCTTCAATCAGTTTGCAGTGTTCTGTCTGCCCGGAATAACGCCTCCTCCGAACAAATTAGGAATAAATTTAATAGTTTTTATTATGCTGCCGAATTGTGTCAAAAAGGCCGGTTTTTGTAGCTGCAAACCTTTAGATTCAAATTTTCTTTAAATTCTGATTATTTCGTTCGCGTTTTCGCGTTTAAATCGGTAATTTCGGTCATTTAATGCAAGAGGTGCTCCCCGGGACAAACGCAAATGTATTTGTACATGTGAATGTGTACAAGATTTATTGGAAAGTATGTACATATGTATGTGTACATTCGCAAATGCATCAAAGCAAAATAGAAAACGAAGGTTAGTGCCCATGAATTAATTTTTAAATGTTTAATAGGTGATTTATTTTGAATATAGCTGCTAGGGTATATAAACTTCGGCTTGCCGAAGCTTGCTTCCTTTCTCGTTAATACTAAAACTTTTGTCGTATTGTTTGTTTGTTTAAATCATATTGATGTTTTAGGGTTCTGAAACCAATTTTACTGTACTAAAACAGGAAAAAAACTTGCTAAACGACTTAAACTTTCTACGTATCGTTAAAAGATTCAATTTTTGCAAGTAAAATAAATAATTAAATTATTTATCTTAAATTTAAACCTGAATTATTTACGGGGTTTCATTCCTTTCCATTTTACATCTCCAATCATTCTCACGAAGAAGAGGAAGAAAAACGTACGAAAGGAATAGCTTATTCTTCGATCGGAAACTTGCTTTTGCTCGTCTCTCTCTCTTCATCTTCAATCACTTTTCAGTGTTCTGTCTGCCCGGAATAACGCCTCCTCCGCGCAAATTAGGAATAAATTCAATAGTTATTATTATGCTGGCGAATTGTGTAAAAAAGGACAGTTTTTCTAGCTGCAAAGCCTTTAGATTCAAATTTTCTTTAAATTCTGATAATTTCGTTCGCGTTTTCGCGTTTAAATCGGTAATTTCGGTCATTTAATGCAAGAGGTGCTCCCCGGGACAAGCGCAAATGTATTTGTGCATGTGAATGTGTACAAGATTTATTGGAAAGTATGTATGTATGTGTACATTTGCAAATGCATCAAAGCAAAATAGAAAACGAAGGTTAGTGACCCTGAATTAATTTTTAAATGTTTAATAGGTGATTTATTTTGAATATAGCTGCTAGGGTATATAACTTCGGCTTGCCGAAGCTTGCTTCCTTTCTCGTTAATACTAAAACTTTTGTCGTCCTGTTTGTTTGTTTAAATCATATTGATGTTTTAGGGTTCTGAAACCAATTTTACTGTACTAAAACAGGAAAAAAACTTGCTAAACGACTTAAACTTTCTATGTATCGTTAAAAGATTCAATTTTTGCAAGTAAAATAAATAATTAAATTATTTATCTTAAATTTGAACCTGAATTATTTACGGGGTTTCTTTCCTTTCCGTTTTACATCTCCAATCATTCTCACGAAGAAGAGGAAGAAAATTTCCGAAAGGAATAGCGTATTCTTTGATCGGAAACTTGCTCTTTGCTCGTCTCTCTCTACCTCTCTCTCGCGTTTAAATCGGTAATTTCGGTCATTTAATGCAAGAAGTGCTTCCCGGGATAAGCGCAAATGTATTTGTGCATGTGAATGAGTACAAGACTTATTGGAAAGTATGTACATATGCATTTGTACATTTGCAAATTAACTTATTTATCTTAAATTTGAACCAGAATTAATTGCGTGTTTTCTTTTTTTCCGTTACATTGCAAATCATTCTCACGGAGAAGAGGAAGAAAAACGTCCGAAAGGAATAGCTTATTCTTCGATCGGGAACTTGCTCTTTGCTCGTCTCTCTCTCTCTCCATCTTCAATCAGTTTTCAGTGTTCTGTCTGCCCGGAATAACGCCTCCTCCGCGCAAATTAGGAATAAATTCAATAGTTATTATTATGCTGGCGAATTGTGTAAAAAAGGCCGGTTTTTTCTAGCTGCAAAGCCTTTAGATTCAAATTTTCTTTAAATTCTGATTAATTTCGTTCGCGTTTTCGCGTTTAAATCGGTAATTTCGGTCATTTAATGCAAGAGGTGCTCCCCGGGACAAGCGCAAATGTATTTGTACATGTGAATGTGTACAAGATTTATTGGAAAGTATGTACATATGTATGTGTACATTCGCAAATGCATCAAAGTAAAATAGAAAACGAAGGTTAGTGCCCATGAATTAATTTTTAAATGTTTAATAGGTGATTTATTTTGAATATAGCTGCTAGGGTATATAAACTTCGGCTTGCCGAAGCTTGCTTCCTTTCTCGTTAATACTAAAACTTTTGTCGTCCTGTTTGTTTGTTTAAATCATATTGATGTTTTAGGGTTCTGAAACCAATTTTACTGTACTAAAACAGGAAAAAAACTTGCTAAACGACTTAAACTTTCTACGTATCGTTAAAAGATTCAATTTTTGCAAGTAAAATAAATAATTAATTATTTATCTTAAATTTGAACCTGAATTATTTACGGGGTTTCTTTCCTTTCCGTTTTACATCTCCAATCATTCTCACGAAGAAGAGGAAGAAAAACGTACGAAAGGAATAGCTTATTCTTCGATCGGAAACTTGCTCTTTGCTCGTCTCTCTCTCTCTCCATCTTCAATCAGTTTGCAGTGTTCTGTCTGCCCGGAATAACGCCTTCTCCGAACAATTAGGAATAAATTTAATAGTTTTATTATGCTGCCGAATTGTGTCAAAAAGGCCGGTTTTTGTAGCTGCAAAACCTTTAGATTCAAATTTTCTTCAAATTCTGATTATTTCGTTCGCGTTTTCGCGTTTAAATCGGTAATTTCGGTCATTTAATGCAAGAGGTGCTCCCCGGGACAAGCGCAAATGTATTTGTACATGTGAATGTGTACAAGATTTATTGGAAAGTATGTACATATGTATGTGTACATTCGCAAATGCATCAAAGTAAAATAGAAAACGAAGGTTAGTGCCCATGAATTAATTTTTAAATGTTTAATAGGTGATTTATTTTGAATATAGCTGCTAGGGTATATAAACTTCGGCTTGCCGAAGCTTGCTTCCTTTCTCGTTAATACTAAAACTTTTGTCGTCCTGTTTGTTTGTTTAAATCATATTGATGTTTTAGGGTTCTGAAACCAATTTTACTGTACTAAAACAGGAAAAAAAACTTGCTAAACGACTTAAACTTTCTACGTATCGTTAAAAGATTCAATTTTTGCAAGTAAAATAAATAATTATATTATTTATCTTAAATTTGAACCTGAATTATTTACGGGGTTTCTTTCCTTTCCGTTTTACATCTCCAATCATTCTCACGAAGAAGAGGAAGAAAAACTTCCGAAAGGAATAGCGTATTCTTTGATCGGAAACTTGCTCTTTGCTCGTCTCTCTCTACCTCTCTCTCGCGTTTAAATCGGTAATTTCGGTCATTTAATTCAAGAAGTGCTTCCCGGGATAAGCGCAAATGTATTTGTGCATGTGAATGTGTACAAGACTTATTGGAAAGTACGTACATATGCATTGGAAGAAAAACGTCCGAAAGGAATAGCTTATTCTTCGATCGGAAACTTGCTCTTTGCTCGTCTCTCTCTCTCTCCATCTTCAATCAGTTTGCAGTGTTCTGTCTGCCCGGAATAACGCCTCCTCCGAACAAATTAGGAATAAATTTAATAGTTATTAAATGTATTTGTGCATGTGAATGTGTACAAGACTTATTGGAAAGTATGTACATATGCATTTGTACATTTGCAAATTAACTTATTTATCTTAAATTTGAACCAGAATTAATTGCGTGTTTTCTTTCCTTTCCGTTACATTGCAAATCATTCTCACGGAGAAGAGGAAGAAAAACGTCCGAAAGGAATAGCTTATTCTTCGATCGGAAACTTGCTCTTTGCTCGTCTCTCTCTCTCCGTCTTCAATCAGTTTGCAGTGTTCTGTCTGCCCGGAATAACGCCTCCTCCGAACAAATTAGGAATAAATTTAATAGTTATTATTATGCTGCCGTATTGTGTCAAAAAGGCCGGTTTTTGTAGCTGCAAAACCTTTAGATTCAAATTTTCTTCTGTTCGTCTGTCCGTCCGTTTCTACGCAAACTAGTCTCTTAGTTTTAATCCATCTGCATGAAACTTTCCCAAAAGTTGTCTTTCTTTTGCAGGTAGTACATAAGTTGGAACGAGCCGGATCGAACAACGATAGCATATAGCTCCCATAGAAAAAATCGGAAAAATAAATAAAAAAATTATAAGTTTGCTGTTTCCTAATTTTTTTTTTAGTTTTTCGAAATATAGTAATGGTTAAATATTTTAAAATTACGGTTTAAATGTCATTAAAATCGTACGACTATAACATAAAGCACCCATTGAAACAACTTTTTTATAATTTTTTTTTTTTTAATTCTTTTTGACTTATTGATAATTATACAGTTCAGAATTACGCTTTTAATTTTATTAAAAGCGGAAAACGAAATCATATAGCTGTCATGAGAACTATCGAATAATTGAGCTGCAAATCATCATAGCTTCAATGTTTTTAATCATATACGCAAGTAAATTAGATTTTTAAGTTTTCAAGAATATTTAATTTGTGCAATAGCTGCAAGGGTATATGAACTTCGGATTGCCGAAGTTTGCTTTCTTTCTTGTTTTTGTATAATATAACCACTAAAGTATCTAGTAATTTATGCTAGAAACGGCACCGCAATGAAATGGGCGGATCACTGAATACTTACTGAGGCCCGTTAAAACTAATTAAGAAACATTTAAAGGGGTTCAATGTAAATGGACAACGGGAAGGGAAAAAAAAGAATAGTTATAATCAAAATTCGGCTGCAAAAGGAACGTAATCATCGAAATCGAAAGAATCCTCCTACATCGGGCCAAAGTGAAATAAAACTAATTTAAATAACAATGCATACAAATACTTGATCAAAACAAATCCCAGATGAACGGCCACGGCGGCCAGAACGAAAGAGAAGGAGAGAGAAGTCGGTTAAAGTGTGATAATACGTTAATAAAATATTTTGTAACTAATCAACACGAACGAACGACGGACTCGGGGGGCGCACCAGTGCGTCGAGTCGGCGGAAAACATACGAAAGTCGGACCGAAACGATCCGGCCTACAATGAGATCAAACAGAACGCTCCAGGACACCCTGGAGGGCATTAAAGAAACCGCTCCAGATCGGTGCATTTGAAGTCAAAGCGATGCTTTTGTTACGTTGACACTTTTTTCGGGCATGAACGATTTTAATGGGTTTTCGAGTCGAACAAATGAGCCAACCACTGGATCGAGCCATATGTGTGAGATAAGGGACAGCTCCGAAGTCCCGAAATCGGTGCTGCGGGTTAGAGACCGCACATGCAAGGATAGGGTATTTTTGCGCAATCACCGCCGAGATGCCTCCCTCGCCATGCTGTCATTTGTCATATGACCCTGCAGGAATGCTCCTCACCTCTCCTCTCTTCTTCTGACATCCCGTTGCGAATCATTAGAGGAGGTGTGAACTCCCATGACAGGATTGCCTTCGTCCTTCGGTTGCCAATTTGTGTTACTGTTTTTGCAAATAATTGAACATGTTTGTGTTTGTGGCCCAGGATTAGCCCTTGCAATGCTGCCGCATTGTCTGGTCCTAGGCTCTTGGGTTGGGGGAGACTATTTTGTAAATATCGCCAGACATTCCCACGGCGGCCTCTCTTGATGCCTTTGTCGTGGCCACTAATTGCCACAAGTGTTTTGTTCGGCTTTTTTTCTTTCTCCGTTGACTTCTTGTCGGTGTTTTGCCATTTGATTTTATTGTGTTGGGTCACTTTCTTTCTTTTAGTGGGCCGATCGAACAAAATAAAAAAAAAACGCACGAGTATTTATCAGTCAAGGTTTAGCACTCCGAATAGACAGCTTGGCTATTGTCATTCAGTTCGGCGGAGGCGTGCTAAGCGCTTAGCGGTGTGTTTGTTGTCTGTCCGGGGAGCAATGCCGCTCAAGTCGGAGATTACGAAGAAGTCAAGTGCGAATACCAAATAATATACAATGAGTCTTTAGGAGTTTTCGCTGCGATTATATATGCTTCCTTTTTTCGGAAAACGGCTCAAAAGCCGAATTATAATTAGGTTCGTCTGATGTCTCACCTCCTCACCTTTTATTTTCTAAAACTTTTAGCTGAGGATCTCCATCCGCATTTCTCGACTGCTCTTAGTAACGACTTTATTCGACTCATTTGGTCGGTTTTTTTTCAAATATTATTTACTGGTTTTGACCAAAAATTATAACAGCATTATTGTCACCTGACTTATTTCAGTAGCCCCCACACAATTTCTCTTTCTTTTTTTCTTTGGGTATATTCAGCTATTATTGGGTATTTTATATTTTTCCATCGATTTTTCGGTATTTGCGCGATCAAAGCGAGCCGCCGGGAAACACAGTCTGCGACACTGGGGCTTTGTGGCCAGAGCAGGGGAAGCTCTGGATGGGGCTGGGAAAGAGACGCGAGTAGGAAAAAGCGACGGACGCAGACATGATCGTGGAGGCTTACTGAGTCAGTTGTATAAGTTGTTCAAAATCCAAATCAAACGAAATTATACGCGAAACAAAGGATGAAGAAACATATTTAATAATGAATAATTTTATTTTCGGCCTCTGTAGGTGAGGGCCAGGAATCATTCAGTCGCCGGCAAAGAACGCGTTGATTACAGGCAACGGCACCGATTTTGTTATCCCAGGTCCCAAGTGCCAGATCCCAAAGATTCCAGCACAGCTGGGGTCTGGCCAGTTGCACTTGGGATGTGTCTCTGCGGAGTGTTTCCGATTGAAGTTGCTGCTGCTTCTGCTGGCCAGCTATAATAACGATGCCGGGCATTGACTGTATGTGGGCACGGAGATTTGTTGGGGGGCGAGGAATCAATGATGATGGGAGGGCGTGTGCTTATTATACGCTTCGACAACATAATGATTACCCTTGTGTCAGGGCTGTGTAGATTATGCTTAGTATGTTTTTTATGTTTGTACTATTCCGACAACAGTTAAATAGCTCAAGAACACAGGTGCCTTACGGAAACTTAAAAGGGTGGGATGGGGATCGAAGTCTATTTTGCATTTGGGTCCTCCCTTTAGCATTTCACCTGTGAGGGCCATTTTTACAGAGCGCTTAGGAACTCCTTCATAGAAAGCAAACAATAGGGCAAATGACTTTCCTTTAAGGCCAGTGGACCTAAACGCTTTTACAAAATTGAATGCAGTCCTGAGTCATTGTTGGCTTGTACGCATTTAACTTCAAGGTGACATCACAGGGAACCCCCTTGGGGCTATTGTGAGTCGGGTTTCTGTTTTGACGCTATGAGGTCGGCAAATAACAGAGTCGGAAAAATTAGCAATTGCAAATAGGAGAACATATAAAAGTAGTTTGGAAATCGGCTTTAATTAAAAACGCGAAGTACGGGGCAGAGCGCGACCTATGATGCTGTGAGAGAATATACAAAACAAATTTCTACTCAATTTCCCAAACGCATATGCGAGTGGAATAACAAGTTCTTTGGCTGAACGACCACCGCTTTGACTCCGTCGGTCGTTTATCGAATGACTATGCATATTTAGCATGATTATTGGCTCCGATCATTGGACAAAGGCGGAGGCACTACGGATCTCACGCAAGGCATTGGAGAACAGGGTTATTAGCTGGGACTGGGATGTGGCAAGAGAATCTTCGGACTTGTGTACTTTTTATTCTCAGGTGTCATCATCTACACCTATTTCGGCTGTGTATCGCCAACAAGCCATCGAGATCGTTATCGTATGGTCAGCAAGATCCATTGTAGTCTTTTCTTTCCCCTTCCGAGCGGCTTTTATTTAAGTTTAAGTCGCTAGTTCTAAGACGATCAAAGCCTTGTTGCCGACACCAGTTTGTTGAATTGAGCTACAAATGATTTGATGATGATTTTCCGAAATTATCAAATAAATGATCGGTGATTTTCACAGCAAGATTCCCGTGCCCCTTCCCAAAGAGGTTTCTCTTTTGCCTATCGTGGTAATCTGGTTTTTCTTACCTCCAAGAATTCCATGTATAGTATAGTCCTTCCGACCATCTTCGCTGCCTCGATCGTTACCCCGCAATAACCGACTGATCGATGACGTTGACGGTGGATCCGCAAAGCCCTCCTGTATTTATGGAATAAATAGAAAGTCATCCAATTAGAAATCTAGTTATGATTCGGGTTATATTTAATGTTAATTATAGTGGATTCGGATTCGTAGCTAATAAATAACTAATTCAAATTAAGATAAGGCGGGGGACCAATATATATTTTTCGTGGGGGACGGCTTTTATGGAAACCAAGCACTAGAAAGCTCTGACACTAATGCTACAGTCGTCGGTCAGCCTTTGTGTTTGGACAATTTTTATGTAGATGTCTTTGGGGTAGGCCCCCTTCCTCTCTCAACAACTTTGTCTGGTAATCCAATTAGGAAAATGTCATGTCGAGAGTTAGGCCATGTATGAAAATTTATCTCCAACTGTGCGCTTGCCCTGTGATTGTGACGCGTGTTGTGTTAAGAGACAAGTGCTGAGACTGAACAGAATTGAGAAAGAAAACCGGTGCGGAAATGGAAAACAAATTGCGGAAAATGGCCAGTGTGAAGATAATCTTCCACATGCAAAGTAAGGCTTTACTTTGGACGGCACAAAAGTAAAGAGCGTATATTTTTCAGAAGGATATATATATTTTAATTGCGCTATATTTTTATAATTTCAATATTAAATCACTTATCCAATCCCGAAATCAATACCAAAAGACGATTCCTATGGTAAGGAATAAAACTGTCAGTTTTCATTAGAGCGACATGTCGACTTCAAACTAATCGCTGCACAACGAAGCGCAACTGTGCGACGCAGCGTCATGTCTGGCAGTGAAATCCCAGCTCTGGAGGCTGGCTCTTGGTGGCCAAAGTGTGACCCAGCACCACAGTACTCGTCTGTCCGGTGGCCGGGTGTCAGTTCGCTGCTCAAATGGAGTGGCATGTGCCGCAAACATTTTCATGATTAATAATTTTAATTTTCAGTAACGAAATTATCGTGGTGGGGATACCCCGATACCCCCGACTCTTTGGGCTGTGGTAAATTTTAATTCCTCGGCTAACAAAGGTGAGTTACTGGCACCTCATAGACAGGACGTGGACCAGACCAGACGAGACAAGACAAGACGCCGGGCACGGAAACCGAAACTGACATTTTGTCCAGTCGCGAGTAAATGCTGTGTGTGCTGCCCCGGGCTAACTGGTGTCGGTCTTCTGGCTCCTATTTCTATTGAATGTGTCATGGAGACAACAACAGAAATATGTTTTGATTTTCAACTGGACTGTGTTGCGCTATTTATGACTTGTGCTGGGGCTGGCTCTGGGACTCTGACTGGGGCCTACCACACCGGTTGTTCCGTTGGAATGTGTGACGGCTTATCTTGAGGCAACTGACAACTGGAACCCAATTCCAATCCCGAATCCAAACCCCAAGCAAAACTGATCTCGGTCGGGCCCCCGACTGCGAGATACATTTTTGCCTTCGCCTTGGTTCTGGCTTAACAATTTCAATTGAAATTTAATTAATTAGTTGACAGTTGTATTGACGCTTGACTGCGCTTTATACTCGAACCATGTTCTTTGCATATATGTATGTATTTTGTCTACCGCTGCATATCGCTGTGCTAGCTTTTTGTTTGAGTGACAGGTGCGTTCTGTGTTCCTAAATATTTCGATTTCTGGAAATCAAACAGTTTGTCAGCGGGTAATAATAATTTTGAGACTTAAATCTCGAAGGTCCATTCCCAATTAGTGTAAGCCTTATCCAATCCAAAGATACACCGCCACCGAGCAAGCTTCATTTGTAGAGGAGGAACAGTTGCACCCAGGAATAAAACCGAACCAGGAGAGATGTCCAAAGCGTATTCTAATTTAAGCGTGATGCGCACCTAGAGGTAGTTAAAAGCTCACTGCTAGACCAAGATTCGAGTTAAATTAATTATTCTTCTTTCACATTTTTTTTATATCATGAGAGTTTACCCCTTGCATTATACAACACACAGTCAGCGCTTATTATTAATTCAATTCTTTAATTAACAAATTCATACTTAGGTTTTTTTTCTGTGCACATATGTACAGAGTGAGCATCGTACAGACACGGTCTGAAAAGATACCAACTCTGATCCGTTGGCCGATCGTATCGATGGTCGCTCGAAACGTATCGCCACATAAAGTGTGGCTAATTGCGGCTTCAAATAAAGAGCGAGACGAGAGCCGCCAAAAGAGGCTGGCGCATGAATACACGAATACTCCAGTGAATCTTTCGCCTCCTATGCAATAACGCCGACAGGGGAAAACAAGTACTTCAACACAGCCGTCACAGGCCAGACGTAGATCAGAGGAGCTGCCCCGGTTAGTGGGCAGTAATCCGAAATCGATGGTTTACCCAGACAGCTAATCGCAGTGAATAAGCCATATGGGCGTAGGTTCAGACATAAGCTAGCATAAAACTTCTTCGAACTTAACGTTTCCGTCCATATTAAGGTGTGTATATGTGTGATCATCTTTTTTAAAGTTAAGAAATTTGGGAAAAATTTAAATTTTTGTGAGGCGACATATTAAAACAGATATGGGTGGCGAAATGTGTTAAAATAAATAAACAAATGTTTTATCAACACGTTCGATTGACATACCCGTCCCAATTACTTTTGCCTTATTATTCTTACGCCCTAAAAATGCATGCCAAACAGGAAGTTTGAAGCAATGTCCTAAAGGCAAAAGACATAAATATATTATCTTTTTGCACCTTGTCGCCTCAAGGATAAAACACAATCGATGCCGACAAGAAAACCGACAACGGCAGTGTCAGCCGACTCTTTATGGTTTAATCGATTTCTTAACGGTTTGGGTGGCAAGCGACAATTTGTCGCCGCCGTTGTACAACAAATTTGTCAATGAGCGGCCAAGTTCAAAATAGGTCCTTGGGCTGTTTTGGCCACCTGGGCAACAACCAAGCCGGCATATGCAAACGGCCTTTTGGTTTCGTCGGCAACGTGTCATAACAAAGCCAGCGGGCGGCCCGAGTCGGCCACGTGACTTTTCGGAAAACGGAAGTAAACTGATTCGCATTTGGGCCCTGTGTGTCAAATAATGGCATGCGGTAAGACTACCGATGGGCTGGAAATGTCCTTGCATCCTTTGTTTTGGCACATTTTATTGCTTCCTGCAGTCTTGCAGGTGCTCATCGCTACTTACCTTGATCAGCTTCTCGCGTATCTCCCAACTGAATATGCCGGGGTTTTCCTTTCGCAGCTCATCGATCCGCGTTTCAATCTCGGGCGAGGTTACCTTGGGCTTAGATCCACCTATTACACCGGGTCTAATGGAGCCCGTCTCCTGGTATCGGTTTAGAATCTTTGATACGCAGCCGTGGGAGACGCGCAGCTGGCGCGAGATCACACAGGGCCGAACTCCACTAGCCGCCATTTCCACGATCTTAAGGCGAATGTGATTGGGCAGCGGGCGACCATTGATAAAAACGCCTCCGAGCTGGTTAACGCGACCTTGTCCTGTGAGCGAGTGAGATCAAATACAAAAAACATTTTGTTAAAGCGACAAAGGCTCATAAACAAACCATAATTTGTGATAATAAAACTAAAATATTTTGTTTTAGTTGACAGTTTTGTAGCTAACCTTGAAAGGGATACCCCGCGAATAGAGGCCGCAACGAGTTGGCGCTGGACATATCCATTGTCCGAATACACTTTACTTATTAATAGCTTAAAACCTAAAATAACGCTGCACCGTAGAACAAATTTGCTTTGGTTTTAAAGTAGTGCATCAGAGTCGATACAATTGCACAATTATGATTTAAACTCTAGAGCTCAGAGGCAGTACATATGAGCGACAGATCACTTAGAAAATGGCCCAAAAGCTCCACTTCATCACTGCGAAGCCTGCGACGAGCGGCTTTCGATTCCGTTTCCGATTCCGACGGAATTTTGCAACTCCCAACCCGGTGGTGAGGCTGCGGGAAATTTTCTTGGAACTACGCGCGCTTAGGCGATCAAACAGCACGAGACTTGCAAAGCAACTAAAGAGAAGCGCGAGCATAAATTAAAGAGGGCCGGCCGGTCCGGGCGATGACGACGACTACTCCGCAGACGAATGAACAATGAGATCGCTCCATAAACTGGTTTCCGTGTCGAGCCACCACCACCTGAGATGGAGATGCTGGCAGGAGGGAGAGTGAGAGCAGCTTTCGCGTCCGCCCTTTCAGTGGTTGATGCCGGATAGAGCGCCACAGCCGTATACAATATGGCAACGATCAAAACTTCGTTGCCGGACTGAGAGCGAGTCGCTGGTGAGCGAACCGACCGCGCTTTAATCGAGGCAATGCCACGCCTCGAAAGACCTCTGATTGGCTGAGCTCGCTTAGGGCGGTTTGGTTCTCAGCTGGCCCTGGCCCGACGTTTGATATTGCAACGCATCCATAATATATCCGCATATCAACCCCCTCCTACTCTCGCCTGATCACTCTGGGTGTGCAGCTGTCCCCGAACATTTTGAATGAATTGTGTGACTTTTATTTTGTCGCTGGCAGCCAATTAAACCGAAACCGTGAAGGCTTCCGTCGGCACAGGACACAGGACACAGACCGAGGACCGAGACCAAGACCAAGCCGAACACCATTACTCACACCAGAACGCATTATCAATCGTTCCGGTTTTGGCATTTTTAGCACCCACAGTTGCGTGCCGTGTGCTCCCAGTGTATGTTTATCCCATTCTCACACTTCCTCTACTATTTTCTTCTCCCTTGGCCAGCTTCTAGTTAGGCTAGTTCTTTGTCGTGCAAGTTTATGGGGTCCGGGTTTCCTTTAGCTTCTTGGCGTATCCTCCCTTGGCGACATACACAATGTCAGTTAATGCTTGCTTACGCCGATGAAATCGTGTCAAGGTTTGCGGTAGTTTTCCTTATTTCTTCTCAGTTGCCAGGAAAAGCTGCAATTGATTAATGAAATGTAGTGTAACAATGACCCCTCATGTGGATTAGCTTCAAGCTCATTAGCTGGTTCCGTGATTGAAGGTTTACGACGGACCAAACAGAGCGATTTCAAAGCTACTCGTTATTCCAATCTAGAACCTTCTACCCTGAACTGGGAAAGTCAATTACCAATATACAAACATAAAAATCTATTAACAGCCATTAACGGCAAACGAAGTCACACCTGGCAAAGTCTTGACGGTATGCAGTTTAGAAAAATTGAAAAACCAACGAACAAAAGCGAAAATAGCGAAAGGACATAATCATAATATAAAGAATTAAGCGTGAAGTTTACGCATATTAAGGATGCGCACATGCCGCCTGCATCTGGCTTCCAACGAGGCAGAAGGGGACAGGGGATGAACTCGAACCGAAAATGGCTGCTTCGCCTTTTGTGCGAGTATGAAAGTGTATTCGTGGTAGCAGGCCGCATGCAAATCTCTTATCTATAAAAATATCTAAACATCCTTCGGTCCAGAACTGAATTGAGCGGAATGAGCTGGCAGGCTGATGAAATATGCTGGGTACTACGAAGTAGGACTTAGCTGTTACGCCGACCTGGAGTCTCTACAATAATCACCATAAAAATCGATCCTAATGAAGCGTTATGCAAGGACCCAGTGCTGCCAGGCACTTGAGTGCACTAGTATGCCTCATCTACGACAGCAATGCAAATGAGCCTAACAGGACATGCCCGTCCAAGGCATTAATTGATTGCGTCCTCGCCCATTTCCGTGCTCAGGCCGAAACCACAAGCATTTGGTCACTATAAACATGACAAATTTCCTAATTTGCGTATTGACAGTTTTCAATTAGCGGAGTTCTCAAGCGTGCCAGCGACCGCTTTAAAACTTTTTATAATCAGAAAGTGCCAACAAATTTCTAAGGACCCTGTAATACGGAAACGCGCCATTAAATGTGGTGTGGCATGTTGGCTTCTTGTTTTTGATATAAGGGCACTTTATGTGCTCGCGATTCTAAGGTTCCGTCGTTTGATCCAGCTTGTTCCGACTTATACACTACGTGCAATACGAAGACAACTTTTGGGAAAGTTTCATACAGATAGCATTAAAACTGAGAGACTAGTTAGACGGACGGTCAGACAGTCGGGACCGTCGGGTATGCCTAGATCGACTCTCGTAGTGATGCTGATCAAGAATATATATACTTTATATGGTCGGAAATGTCTCCTTCACTGCGTTACAAGCTGTTGACCGAAAACGAAGAAAATAAAAACGTGTTGAGACTTCAATTTACACTCTTTGGGATACTTTCCAGTTAATATGTCGTCAACAAAGCCCCCCAATTAGCGTCTAATAAACGATATTCCAAAATCAATGACTATGGCTGTAAGAATGCATTGGATCCTTAAAAGGCTTTGGTCCATGTGCCACGCTATTGGCAGGATTTTATGAACGCCGTAAATTGTTTGCCTAAATTCTAAGGATTACCGTCTTCTGAATCAGAGCATATGTTGGCCACACTGCAGACCCAAGATTTAGAGTGGGCTGTAAATTTTGTCGCCATGGAGCGCATACATAAAACTTGTTCTATAGATCATTATAAGAGGCAGTAAAAGGCAAATGTGAGTAAAGTCAACTTCATTCAAACTCACAAGATCGTAAACCTCCTTAGAAACTATTAACAAAAGGGGGGGGGGGGGGGGGGGTTGGGGGCGTAAAGGTTCTTCAAAGTTATTATCATCGACTCGTATGAATAGGATGAGGCTTTCCAGAATCCAGTCGTCTACCATCTGGCGTGTACTGAGGCCAAGGACTACCGTATCCCGAACGAGTAGCTAAATGTCCCAGACCATTGCCCGCCACTTGCTGTGCCTCCGTCCTGGGCGGCACCCTGCGTAGTGACACCTCCGCAATCCTTGCCCTGCCACTGGGTCTGGCCAGTCCGGCGGGACCAACGACGGCGTTTGTTTGCCTTGCAAATTTAGCATGAAGGAGTGAAAACTGTTTGACAACTGTCTTCTATGTGTGAGAGTGCGAGAGCGTGTGTGTGCCTAATTTTCACTTGTCCTCCTCTTTGGCCTGGTCCAGATGGACGAGCGATCTGTCATATGCGATTGTTCAATATTTGTCGGCTCGCCAGTTTGTTTGTTTTGCTTCCGTTCGACCATCAGCTACTGATACTACTTTTTTTGTACTGTGTGCCTAATTTCAGAGTTCCTGCGCATCTGTTGACAGTTTTTCTAACGGAGTTTTGATGGATCAGTTAGAGGAACCTCATTATTTGGCAGTACCCAAGTGGAAGAGTTTGTCGATTGGTTGTTCCAGGAAGGAGGAAATGGTAGTTACTTAAAGAGGTGAGGAGAAGAAGAGATATACCAAAACAAAGAGTCCTAAAAAGACACTTGCATAGGAAACTATTTTAATTTCATGCAAAAATATCGTTTTGAGAGTTTTGTGTCTTGTGAATGCAGAGAGACTCGTAAAAGCCAACTTTGAGCAGTGCAAAAAAGACATCTTCAGCCGACTTTGATGGATCCGCGGGTCCAGGAAGGTTTAGCGTGTTTCGCTTAAATGAAGTACCAAAAACTCAATTTATTTGCAATTAAATTGTGAAACCAAACTGCACGGGACCGACCTCGGCATTTGCATTGTCCAGCCGAAACAGACCTCTCACTCGCTCGCACCCTAGCTGCGTCCTTTTCCCAGTTGCAAGTGCGTGGCTGCGGCGCGAGCTTTGATCTTGCCCCGTTCACACGCATGGCCTTTCCACTCCACTCCACTCCCATGCCCCGCCCCGACTCGCTTCTCGCCAGCACTTATCAGCATCTCATTTGAGCGCTAAGGCGCTCCGACGTGGGCCAACCCGGGACTGCGACTGGGCTATATGTCATTGTAACATAAAAGTTCAATTTTAATTACTGCGCTTGACGTGCTCAAGGTATTTGGCTTGGCATTTTTACGATCACTTTGGCAAATGTGCGCTTCAAAGCCATTTCAGTCAGCAGCCCGCCGAACTCCAAGCTTGAAGCGCACGGATCTCCGACCGACTTTTGTCGGCCACTTTGTCCAGTCACTGCAGTCACTGCAGACACCGCAGACCCATCCCGTCCGTCCTCGGAAACTCTGTGTCAAGTCGTAAAAAACCTCAGCATCAGCGTCAGACCAAGTTGTCGTGGCCGCTGTCGAGCATGGATTTTACATATGCTCATTTGTTTATATGACTGAGGCATGGAGCTGGCTCAGATTGGCACTCAACCTAAACGATTACAAATCCGTAACTCATTTCGCCTCGAAGTGCAACCTTCACCGAAATTTCGAGTTTGTGTAAGTTTTGTGCGGAACAATTTTGAAGACTCGTGTGTAGGAAAATCCATTTTTTTATTGCCTCGACTTTTCCACCAATTTCTTTCAGTGCATTCAGTATATCTCTCGCATCAATAACATAAATTTAAAACTCACCCGAAAAGGAAACCCCCAGCGGCATTTGCTTTGAGCAAATGGCTTGCTCCTTCGCCCAGGGTCCTGTAATCGTAATCCCACTGTCAAAATTTCTTGTCCACAAAAACTGCAGACTGCGTGTCGTCTCCCACGTGGCGGGGCGAGCTCTTGGCAGGGAGCAATTTGTTTGCGCTCAGCGTCGAAAGGCAAGGGGCGTTCTTTCGCCAGCAGTTCGTTATAATTTATTTAATGGCTAGCGGAGGGCTACTCCGCCTGCCTGCCGTGCCCCGTGTTGAGTAATTTGCTAAACATGCAACCGCCAATCGATGGAGCAGGACTGGGCATATTTATGGGCCGAGAGTATTGTATTGTCTGGGTGTTTATCGCTGGGCATTGACAGTAAAACGGGCTTATAGGCTGCCGAATGTGTTTTTAAGTAGTGCATGCTAAATCAAAGATCTGTGGCTGACCGCCAACTGGCTATTTCCGGCGAAAATCGCATTAAGTCCTGGTAGATAACTAAATTACCGCAAACACACCGACCACAAGCGTCATAATTGCGGTGAGTCTGACGAGGGGCTGGCTGGGCGGACTTATGACTATGACCGTCAAGGACGAGACAGCAAGGACACCGCCGCGTACTAACAAACCATTAACACCAGAACCGCAAATTGACAACTATCCGAGATGCTGCACCAACTAGTGCGACTACCTGTTGTCGGCGGTAGGTCCTGCCGCTGCATTGCCATCTTCCTCTTTATGTCGCATGTTTAGAGTCCATTACAAATCGAGAGTGATACGCTCCGTCCCTGTCCCCCTGGTGACTCTGAGTCTAGACCTGGCCAGACCGAAACTCCCGGAGGTCGCTGCGACGGGCTTTGTTAGGCCGGGTTTTGTTTCCCGCTTCACGGACTTGTCCAGTCAAATAGACTTGTCAAACTGTGCCAATGATCGATTTGACACGCCAACTTAGTCAACTTCTAGCTGCCTATATCCTGCGCTGGCGTTGCCAATCGCTTTAGCAGCGCTTTTTGGCCTAAACGCACAAATAGAAATAGGAATATCTACAAGGAATCCGGAAGATACACATCTGCTCGTAGGCAAGTGGGCGTCGTCACGACAGCCGAAAAAGGTGTTGCCAAATTATGCTAATTAAATTAGTGGTTAAAGGTGGGAACAGTAACGCGCTGTTATTGTGGGCTTTATCTAAAACTCAAAATTAGCATAAAGCGATGATAATCAATGATAATGGAGTTGATGATATCTAATGTGTTAATCGACCTAATGACGCTTAATTTTAGACGCCCACTAAAGACAGTAAAATATTTCTAGATTAACAAATCAAATTTTAATGTTGGCGGCAAAGTATGTGCAGAATTGATTTTCGGAAATATCAAGTTCTCGTAAATATTAATGATCTCTCAAGATAAAATGAAATATAAAATTTAATAACGATTACAGAAAGTTTCGCTGAACAAAGTAGGCGGCAAGTTCAAAACCTGTTCAATAATAATCTTCGATTCCAGAAACATAACATCAATTAAATGCAAAAATGGCGGAACTAATCGAAATCTAATTAAATCAACGAAAGATAACATGCAGCTCAATTTTTCACAGCCGCCGAAATAAAACAATTCGCTCAAAAACCCAGCCATATAAGCTAGAAAAGTCGGCACGAGTCAGTACACTTGGCTTAACGGGAAATGGATGCCACAATTATGGTCGCAGGGATTTCGAAGCAACAACTTCCCACTTTGACATGTGCCGACTGACGAACCGATTCAACTGGGAATAATTGAAAATCACGCAGGCCAATTGCCACTTTTGAGGAAAATCAACAAAAAATCGAATTGTATCTAATCGATTTTGAGATGCAACATCAAGAAATGCGTTTTTAATAAAAGGTCGAACTACGAGCACAAATTTTTGTGTTGATTTTAGGAGCTGTACAGAGTAAGCCTCTGAATAATTATTTATTTTCCGTTTTCACATGGTACTGCGTACAAGATTTTTAAGATTGGTGGAGGTCTCGGCGCAGAACTAAAACCCATTTCGAATGCATTTATACTATGGTAAATAAATCAAAGCTGGAAAACAGTGCACGGGGAAAGAGAAAATTCCTGCCTATGTGGATTATTTATGTTCTGTGGCAGCAGCTTATAGGTATGGCCCGGTTCGTCATATGCATCATCATCAAAGGATTGAGTTCGGTTAGTGATTATTTCGTCTCCGATACTTCGGGGATTTCTTTCTTGCGGTATCTGGTTAGGGGCTGTACATGCTAATATTTCAATGTCAAATTAGTTCTAATCATAATGTGATACTAAATGAATTATTTTCCACGCGCACAACGCTGCGGATGGAATGAGATGGAATTGAAGTGGATCGAAAAAGCATTTATTCTAGAAAGCTTATCGGCTGGCAGCTCATATTGGCCTGAGAGTCATTTCGATGAAATCTTTCCCTCCGCAAGAATGAGTAGATTATGACGGTCAAAACCCTTCTACTGAATAGCATAGCCGGGCGTTATAATTATGATCATTGACATCGCACCTCTCGCATCTCGCATCTCACGGTCGCGCAGGTGCTAAACTAATTTTATGGCTTGACGCCATTCAACACGAAATGCCGAGTCCATGTGGTGGAAGCACAGGAGTTCGTCCTAATATAACTATTAGAGGCGAACGGAGTGCTAATCAAGGATCAGCTCAAAATTAACAGAATTTCGATAAACGAAGGCGCTACGCCGGGACCAATTAAGCTGGCCTCAATCTTCATCACGATTATTTTCGACGTTTCGTCTCCATTCGCTTTTGGTTTTGAAAAATCCTTACATTTCAGCGACTGTGACCGAATCCCAAACTTATTATTTACGCCGAAACGCCGACGCGGGCTGTTACAATTCACACATCGATAATAGCGGTCCATGCAAGCGGCTTGGGTGTCCTCCCCTAACTCATATCACCCCACTCCAATTTTCTGTTCACACTCTTGCCGACAAAGCGCCGCAAACAGAGCTGCGCGGAATGAAAGAGAAACCGCAGATCATGCACACAATAGCCTCCTTTGTCCAGCCATCCAAAGTCAAGGAGTCCTTAGGCCCTGAGAACGGGACATCCTTTTGCCTTATCATCCAGGAGATGATGTCGTGGCCGCCCGAACAACACTCCTGATTGGCTGGTACATCCTCCGGGCTGCCTGCACAATTAGTCGATTTTGTTCTCGAATCCGCCAACTGGCCTTCCACGTTTTCGGGGGCGGCCTCCGATAACACATTATTAATTCGTTTTTAACCGTTCCGAAGGAGTGATATATTTGTACATATTACTCTTCTCACCTTGGCGGCCAACTGTCAGAGCTGTTCGCTCGATCCTCCGCTGCCAAGTAGCCGCCTTAATTAATCATGTCCCAGGCCGTTCAGGGATTTTAGTTTGGAGCCATTTGTTGGCTTTAAAGCGCCAAGCCGCCCCTTTGTGGTAACATTTGCTGTGTAAACAGTTGTGGTTGAGTTTTAATTTAGTTTTCTTGTTTCAGCGCTTTGCTCTTGCCAGTGCCCCAGCAGCTGTTGTTGTTGCCTGCGGCGAGCGGATGCTATAGGGCCTCTGCCCTTTTAGCTAAGCTGACATATGGGTGTTAGTGGTTATTTTTCAGTTGTATTTATTGGGAGGGTTTGGAAATCATTAGTCCAGTATTTTAGAGAACTCTTCATTGCACACTACTACGTCTATGATAAATTATTTCTGACGAGAAAAGGCGTCCGGTTAGCAAACTGTATCAGCACAGTCCGTTTGAATGAAAGAAATTGAATTCCACAGCATTTTAATGCCATCATTCAAGTCAATTTTATTTTTCTGTGCAGCTTGACAGCTTGGAAAATACATTGCCTTTATCCCGAAGTTCCTTCCGTCTGCGGCTGGCTTACAACATATATTAAAAATTCCCACAAAAATTCCCAAGTCAACGAGTGAAAAGTATTTCTCCATCTGAGTCTGAGGCGTTCAGACTATGTATTTGTTGCAAGTAATGTAAATCGGAAAGTTGGTTCAATGCGAAAATAAATGAAGGAAAGCTGAATATAAAATAAAAAAAAACAGTCAATGCAGGTAAAACAGAGGCCGAACACTTGCCATTTGAATGCTCAATAGAGACAGATTCATCATTCCCGCTGACACACAATCAATATCGGCATCTGCATCTGAGGCGGTGCCGGCTTCGGCGACTTTGCCAATCGCACAGTAGCAGTTTCAGTTGTCATACGATTTGAACGATTGCCTCGCGGCCAAGCCACACACAGAGCGTGGCAGCCAACCAAACAATGGACCCACATTCAGCAACGCACCCACGCCAAAAGTATCTCACAGATCACAAAAGTATCTCGCTCGGCAAGTATCTTGGCGATTGCCTGCTCCCAACAACAGTGGCAACAACTTTGTCTGTATTGTTCGCGTCCACCTTGTCTGGCTATGATGCCGCATAATTTCAGTGCTCGCACACGCGGCGTATACGCAACACGGCTGAAACCTCTTTGATTTCGACCGCCAGCAAGCCTAGCACTCGCAGCAAATTAACAAAAAGTCATGCATTCGGAAATGGAGTTTCCCTTTTTGTCTTCTATTTTGGCCGTGCGAAAATGTTTTTGTCAGCTTCCCACTCGGCCACACATATTAGTGCTATGCCGAGTCTCTTTTTCTCATGAATATTAATTTTGGGAGTTGGTTTGGAGATGGGTTCTTTCTTATTAGTGTAGGCAAACAGCGGCTGTTGGATTTGGATTGCCTCGGTAATTGAATCACAGTTGAGAAATAAACTTTTAATGAAGCGTGATCTCTAAGTTGAACCATTGTACCCTAACAGTCACAAAATAACTGCCTTTAAGTCGCTTGAAGGCAAAGTCACAAGAATCAATTTCCACAGACTGAGCAAGACACGAGTACCTGAGCCCCAAGGCATTCCCCATTTAGCCCAAGGCCATTGCTTTGGAGAGGGCGTCTTTCCAGATAGGAATGCAAACAAAATGCGTGTCTACGGTAAGTTGAAGGTGGAACAAGGGAGGTCGGAACAAAGCGCAGTTTGTGGGCTTGAAAACATTTTGCATTCTGCTTTCCTCTCGGATTCATTCAACGCATTTCAATTGAGATGAAATAGTGCAATGAAAATCTATTTTTGCGACGCACAAAAACAAGGTTTCAGGAAACAGTTTGTTGTCTGTTTACGATGTTCACAATCAACTTGGACTCGCAGCAATCCCACCCACCCTAAACCTTAGATCCCGGCTCCAAGAAGCATAACTCCAAATCAAGAGTTAATAAAATAAACAATCATAATGGAGTTTCAGTCTAAGCCCACTCGGAGGTATCAGCTCTGCCAAGCAGGAATATAATTGCAAACTCAATTCGGTTTTCTGGAGGCGGAGCTAAGCAAAATTGCAGCCATGCTATGAAAACTCACTGAGTTTTCTCTCTCGTTTTTAGTGTCCCGACACTGCTCTAGCACACAGGGGCACGGTAAGCTGCTGCTCTGCTCTAACCACTGACAACGCTCTCGTGCGATCACCGCCTCTCGCTCTTGCTTCGACTGGCTGCCGGCCTGCACTTCCACCCTCGCCCGCACTGCTTCTCCGCCGACCAAAACTAGTTTTCTTGGCTCTGAGAATCTCACGGATTCGTTTTAGTCTTGTGGCTGACCGTTTCAAAATCAGTTTCGAGCTGTCAAGCAAACGAGCAGCATCACTTCAGCAGAGTTGGGTCCAATTTTATATTTCTCCGAGAACACTCTTACTTTGTAGACTTTCGGGTTTTGTGACTAGTGTAAACTAAAACGTTAAAGTTAAAAAGTGTTGAATAAGACTCCGGAAAATCTCCTCAACGGATAACCGAAAAGATATGGCTGTTTCGGCTCTCAACATGACACCCTACTTTGCTGGATATCCCTTCCAAGGTAAGTACCAATTGCAGATAGTAGATCACAAACAGACCTCAACGAGCATTACCAATTACCACAATTACGAGTACAAAACGCTGGGACATAGAAAAGTGCTGGCTCATCATTTGGGGCAGCGCTTTCGCCCGCTGTTTTCAAACGAGAGATCATTACCCGTTCGGCAGCATGATCAGCTTTTTGACTTATTGATTGTGATCGGCAACTTGGCCGGCCAGACCCAGACTCATAGCCAGAGCCCGAGCCAGCCGCATCCAGCTTCCAGTGCGGACTTTGCAGACATTTTGGCGCGTCTTGCCAGCTCATGTCTCGACCGGGCCCGTCTCGTCTCTTTCCCTGGCGGCTTTTGAGGCGCTGGGCTTTGATCTTGGTGCGGATCAGTGTCTGCGCTCAAGCTCGGGGTCTTGTGTAGCACGTAGCTGAGTAACGTCAGCGCCCCGAACAACAGAACCCGTGCATGGACTGGGGTTTCATTTCTCTTTTCGGCTGTTTTGGGGCCGTCTTTCATACGTACACACTTGTATTAGCTGGCACAGCTGGACGTCTGCAGCGCTTATGGATTATTAGTTTGATTTGATTGCATGAGGCAACCCGGCATGCAGATGCGTTGGCATCTCCGTTCCCCGGCGCGATCGACATTTTTCCTCCGCACCCGCTAGCAAGAGTATTTCCATCCTATAGAAAAGGCCTTCGCAAATAGGCAATTTGCGTTTTGTTATGTCTACAAATGGCCATCGAATCGTTTGTACCTATCTGCCACAAAAGATCGTGCGGGCTGATCCTCGAGATTATCTAGCTTAGTGCATTTCGAATGCAATACAGTGAAGTGGTCAATTCTGCCTAACTAGATTACTTGCTTCCGCTCAATCGAGCACAGAAAATAGGTTGATTGAAAGAACGACCCAAAAACAAGAACGATCCACACAGCCAACACTACGTGAACCTTTATAATTCGATAGGACTACAATGGATGGACCTAAAGAACAAATATTAGCTTACCAATTTACTTATCATGTTCGTTTCTTTTTTGCTTTTAGGACAAGGTCGCGTCAACCAACTAGGTGGCGTCTTTATTAACGGGCGTCCATTGCCCAACCACATCCGTCGCCAAATTGTAGAGATGGCAGCTGCTGGGGTTCGTCCCTGCGTCATCTCCCGCCAGTTGCGCGTCTCCCACGGCTGCGTTTCTAAGATTCTTAACCGCTTCCAGGAGACTGGCTCCATTCGCCCAGGAGTGATCGGCGGCAGCAAGCCCCGCGTGGCCACGCCCGACATCGAGTCCAGGATCGAGGAACTGAAGCAGACGCAGCCCGGAATCTTCAGCTGGGAGATTCGTGCCAAGCTAATCGAGGCCGGAGTCTGTGACAAGCAGAACGCCCCGTCTGTGAGCTCTATTTCACGCCTCTTGCGAGGATCCTCCGGGTCGGGAACCTCCCACAGCATCGACGGTATCCTCGGTGGAGGCGCTGGCTCGGCTGGCAGCGAAGAGGAGAGCGAGGACGATGCAGAACCCAGTGTACAGCTAAAGAGGAAACAGAGACGTTCACGCACCACCTTCTCCAACGACCAGATCGATGCTCTGGAGCGCATCTTCGCCCGTACACAGTACCCTGATGTTTATACCCGCGAGGAACTAGCCCAGAGTACCGGATTGACAGAGGCCCGCGTCCAAGTCTGGTTCTCTAATCGCCGTGCTCGTCTACGCAAGCAACTGAACACCCAGCAGGTTTCCAGCTTCGCCCCAACGGCTGCATCCTACGGCGCCCCTGCCGCCGCCAGCTCTAACCCAGCTTCAAATATGGGCATTGGCCTGTACGGTTCCCAGACCTGGCCAGCATCCGGAACTACTTATGAGAATCACGCCGGCTATGGTGGCTCACTGGCATCCATGTCCCCAGCCAGCAGCACCTCTGGCAGCAGCTCCGCCGACCACAGTCCCGTGCAGACGCAAGCCCAGCAGTCGGGAGTCGGCCACGAGTTCATAAACTCCTCCTACGGCGTAGGATCGGGCAGTGCTGCCTACCAATCCACCGGGTCGGCCGTCTACACCATGCCCCCGACTGCCGCTACATCCGCGGAGCAGCTTAGATCCCAGTTTGCATCCGCCGCCGCCTCGGGCTCCCACCACCCCTCGACGTGGGACAGCTACAACTTTTCTGGATCGTTCCTTCCCCCCACCGCTGCCGCAGGCAACCATATCGGCAGCTACCATCATCAGGTCGATCAAAAGAGCGCTATGATGACCACTGCTCCCACCTATCCATATTTCGGATTCTGAGCGGATAGTAGAGCGCTAGTAGCAACAAATCGACATTTAAGCCCCCTGAGACTGTTTGAAATTATTTTAAATACTTTAAGACTCATGTTCTGAATAGATGTAAGATAAAAGAGCGATAAAGAAATAAATAAATGTTAAAATTTAAACTTAAAACAAAACTTGTTTTATTAATAAAGGTGTTTTTTTAAGGCATTTAAATTTCATTTGGCACTAAAAAAGTTTTTCTTATGAATGCACAACATTGAGTAAAAATATAACACAGTTGAGTTTGATTCAAGAGCTATTGTCTTTACGATACCAGAATTATTGCAATCCAAAAAGTTATTATTATCTTCATATTGAGATTTTTGGTTTAGGGCGCAGTAATAGGAATAGTTGCTCGGCCACTTTTGAAAATATCCCACTAGCTCAGCGAAAAGTTTAACTTGCCTAGACAAGTTTAAATACAGATAAGTGCTGTATATATATCACACACAAACTGTGAGCAATTCAGAAACCAAAAATAATATAAGACATTTTTTTTTTTTTTTTTTTTTTAAATTTGCCTGTTTTTTAAAAATATTGGAAGATCTGTAAGATAGTTTAAGAAAGGGCTCTTTAAACTTTTTTTTATTTATTTAAAGCTATAGCTTTTGTGAAAAAAGCCATATTTCCATTTAAAATAGCTGCATGTCAATGGGTATATATTTAATATATATTTCATATATGTTATATTATTTTATAGTACATTACGTTATAAAATTCACACAAAGAAGAAAATCTCTCACGCTTCATTAAACTAATGGCATTGTTTCTAAGGTCTTAGACCGCACAGATGGACTAATTTTTGGTGATGTCCCTGCGGCAAGCGGCACGTAACAGGTTCACAAGCATAAGCAACTAATCCCTCAAAAAGTACAGAAACTGTTCCCTAAAATGACAAGCCGACAATGTAAGAAGTACTAATAGGTCGGTCGCCCAAACATTCCTTTTAGCCTTGTAGCGAGGATGGAGAACTGGGTCTGGATGAAGGCGCTCTCGTGACATATCCAGACAACGAGCCGACTCATGATCTGACAATTAAACAATTAGACACAAAAACGACTAACACGTACTGCAGATTCGATAATACGAAAATAATTTAGGAGCTGTGCATTGTTCAGGAGCCCACACACATCGCAGAAAAATAGAGCAATTGACAAAGGACATGCGCAAAATATGAGGAGTGGTGGGATCCTGCGACCACCAACGTCACTGCGGACTTTCAAGATGCCGCAAAAAGATGGGCTCACCAAAGATGAGACGATCCGAAAAGGCAGCAACGTGTACATGGGAGTGAACAAAGCCATTGACAAAATGACAGGGAGGGACAGAAGGACTCATACTTGTACGACCAGGCTTCTCCTCACCCACTAGTTACCGATGTTCGGAGTCTTGGGTGGTGCGGCCGATACAGCCGTATACAGGACCATCTCGGACCCCAGCGATCGGTGTATCTCTTTAGGTCCTTCCCGCTGCTCTCAATTATGTGTGCTCAGCGGGCGTCGCACTTACCACCTAGAATGAAAACGTTCTCTGCCCGTCAGAGCGCCCAAATGAAAACATCAATTAGCTCATATCGCCGGCCCTTGCCTGTTACGACGACAGGTTCGGGGGCGACAGGATCGAGGGCGATAATGTGTGTCAACTGTGACCATCATAATTGATCGCATCTTGTCCTGGGGACTTCTTTCCTGCCGAGGACAGTTGTCTGTTTCCACTTTGTCATTTCCATGCCATACAGTAGCCTGCGGCTTCGTTTGTCCTGACTTCTCTTATCCTGGACTGGGCCCACCAGCTTCGATTTTTTTATACAGTTTTAATTTGAGTGGCCAGCGGAGAACTGAGATACACAGCGGCCTATTTGACAAGGCTGTTTAAAGGCCTTTCCGACCCTAAAAAGAATTCCGTGATTTATGCGTTTTTGATAGGCGGGCCTAGTCTGTGCGATTTTTTTCAGCCTCTTCATCTTAACCCACACTTCCTGTGTGGCCAATTTGACTGAAGGTGTAGAGGCTTAGTTAGTTACGTTTCGGGTTTAGGTTCGTGATGGTATCCTGTTCTTTGATTTTGTGTCGCGGCCAGACCACATCATCCATATCCAAATTACTCAGTTTCAATTGAAAATGCAACCGTTAATTGGCTCCCATCTGCCGTGGGAATCCAATAACCCGGAGCAAAACAACCGTATGCTGAGGAATTAATTTACAACTTTCAAGTGTTGCCGTTTTGGGCATGTTCCGCTAATTTTTCACACACTCATTCGCTTGTTCCGAACCACACGCCAAAAAATATTTATCATATATTCATTAAAGATTATTAACGTATTTAAATAGCGCAGCCGAGGAGGAACAACAACCGTCCATGCTCATGTTAATGTTCATGGAAGCGGTGAGCAGCGAGCGTTGATAAAACATCAAAACCAATCTGATAAGGAACGCTTTAAATTCCGTTACGTAACGCAAATTTAGAGCGTATCTCTGTTTTGTGTGGTTATAAGAGGGCTCGTTCTGACTTCCCACTACATTTGGATGCGGTTCGTCTTCGTCTGGGAGGGTTCAATTTTACTGTTTCTCGCGTGCCCTTTTTTTCCAAAACCGCTGCAAGGCAATTACGCATGAATTTTGATCGATTCGCCGGTTGTTTTTCTTAAGCTTGTAAGCGCTTTGTCCTTACTATACTTTACCCAGCGCGATATGCGAGTGCGTCGTCCATTTGAAAGAACCTTTTGACAGGTTAGGAATCAAAATTTTCCGTTAAGCACTTAATGCCGACACTTATAAACCTTCTAATAATATGCCTCCTACAATGTCTTCATACGGCACTAAAAGCAGCTCCATCGATACTCCAAGGTCCCCAGGCGACGATCGCTTCCACAAAGTCTGCAATCCACAATCGATGACGTCGGTGGAGAAGCTGCAGCGGCAGCCGCAACTAAATAACATTATAATTCAATAAGGAACCCCTCCAGACCGGGAGGAGTCCCGGTGATCGGCTGAGTAATGGCGATGCAGCTGCGAGTTGATTTCGATGCTGGTGCCGACTTGTACAATTGGACCAGCGATGAGCGGCAGCAGCCAGGCTGTCTGCACCGGCTATGCGAACAAATTGTTGTTATTGCCGCCGATGCTTGGCCAGCAATTGCAGAAATCATCAGAGGGGCCTGCAACGTGTAATTTCCATCTCTGATGGTGCCAGTTTGAACCAAGTTCGGAGCGCAAGGGAGCGGTGGAGCCGTCGGCGACCTTCTTTGTGCTCGGCACTCGGTCGTTTTAAGCAAGCGTAAAAATATGCGAAAACGTCAGTCGAGTGATTTGAAAATGTGGATTGCAGAAATGTGATTACAAAGGAGTTTGATAATTTATTAAGACAGGCTTTTCGATGATCATCGAAGGCGATCAGTGATCTGGACCCAATGTTATGGTTTGATCAGGTTCCACAAATTGAATGTTACTTTGTAAAATGCGCGCACGTAGTTAGTATCAGTGCAGCGTGCTATGACGGAAGATGTCTCAGGTGATCAGAGGATTGGATTGAACTGGACCGTGGCCAGGGTGGAGAGGACTGCGGGTTCGACTTGGCATAGCGCGCGAAGATTCTTTGATCTTTTTACGCTCATTTGCCGGCGCACACAGTCACTGACACCCGATGATCTTTAGCATATTTTACGCTCAACTTGTGATCAAACCGTAACTTTGGTGTCGTACCTGCTCTAAGCTTGCGGGATCGAGGAAGCAGCCTCCAGGGCGGATGACTCATGGAACATTGGCTGTGCCATCCATCAGGTAACTAGCCATCCGACGATATATTTGCATACTCGCACTCGCATTGCTTGGGAAAGTTGGCGATGAACTGGGTTTTGGCTTGGGTGCTGGCGATGGAGATGGTTTACAATGCTTCTTGTTGCCGTTGTGTCTGCGCCATTTTCTGTACACCTTTTTTCCCTTGGTTTATATTTTTTATTATTTTTATCTTTATTGCCATTGTTATTGTGCACGTTGGCAACGTTTTTATCTGTTATTTTCTAGCCTGCATAGCTTTGTGCTTCGCTTTGATCTTTCGCCGACCCGCCAACTGACATTTGTAATTGTAATTCCAGCCGTATTGTGCTCTTACCGAGTCGGGCCCGAGTACTTAGATTCGTACATCGCCTACTTTTCTATTGGAACAAAAATGCGAGACAAGATTTGTTATTATGTCAATTTTCGGTAATTTGTACTGATTAGAAAGATGCTAATAAAGCAGAAATTTCTCTCCTGGAATTAAATATATTCCAACAGTTTCCCAAAACGTTAGGTATTACTTAAAGTTTGGCTCAATGTCCATAACGCTTTGAACGAAAGGAAAAACTAATTTCCACGGCTAGCATTTCTGCCCTCGCCGCGTTTGCAGTCTATACAAACAACCCAATCATTTAAATGAATTATATTTCGCACCACTGAATGTGGTTCCCATGTGAGGGAAAGTTCGAAAGGGAGCTATATGGAAAAGGATACCGCAGTTGAGGCCAGTCGCTATCGGTATAGTGTGAGCGTATACATATCCGGGAGCGGCGCAAAGGGATGTGGGTATGGGCCCAACATCACTACCATCTCATAGTTGATAGGCGCTCAAATTGGCGTGAAGCGTGCAGAAATCACGGGAAATAGACAAAGACAGGAGCATTATTTTTCAACAGATCTAAAATGAAACATTTTTTGACACTTTTTTTTCGCTGCCATTCTCTACACGGCAGCTGCCCTGCGCTGATCCTGGCCATGGAAAGCGCTGTGCCGAAGGGACGTCAAGGCAGGCCGTGTGTCCAAGCGTCAGGAAGGGCGATGTGACGGGAGGGCATGCAGCTTGCTTAGCGGAAAGATGGATTATTTTCACGCTTATTTCGAAATGCTCGGTGGATGTTTGCTTTTGGAGGTTATAAACGCTTGGTGCGACCGAGTCTAGTCTAAAGTTGTTTCGAGCTCAACGTCCCTTCCCATTGAGGGTTGAAATATCTACACTTCCTCTTCTCCGCGCGACAGCCATCTTTGAGTTGCAACAATAGTTGCCAAAAAGGAAAGTTGTGAAAACGGTGCCCATATCTACTCTAATGCAGTTTAATAATTTTGTTGTTATATTTCGGAATTTGTTATTGATTATATAATACATACATTTGTATGTGAAGCTGCATCTAGAATTCAGCTAATTTAGACTTAATTTATCTTTGGTGCAGTTATTGTATAATTGATACAATTCAAGTCCGTCTAATATTTTTTACTAATAAGGAAATTAGTAATTACGATTTGCCACACTTTTCACTGCTAATTGAGGATCCACCCTATGATTATCCCTTCCGGATTGGGTGGCTGAACATTGATTTTACAAAAAGCAAAAAATTCGTCTACAAGATAATCTGTACTGGTAATAAGACGGCAAATAATTATACCCCATGACCAAGTTAATGTTGTTTCACACAGGGAGGTGACATGGAAAAGTCCTCCCCCAGCGTCCCTTCATTTTCCTGCTTCTCCGTTGGACGATCTAAAGTGTGGTATTGCTGTAAGCCTGAGCTGCAAATCCAATAAAAACTAATAAATATTGCCAATCCGTACCCAGTGCTGTGTAGTGCAAGGGTCTAGAAAGGATCTTGATCTACGACAGGTTGTCTTATCCCGAAGGTACAAGAAATTGTGTCAGCAAATCCTTTTTGGCCCAACATGACATGACTTTTGGCCGTGTAGGCGTTTACTCGACTTAGCACCCTCTCGGGAAACTAATCCGCATTTATTCCAAGGCAGGCGATCGGGATCAGTGCCGGTGTTCAGCCGGCTTTTCTGGTGTCAGAATCGGTCTGATGAGTCCATCTCCTCAGCCTTCTTCGGCTCTTGAACTTGGCCGTCTTTAAATTCCCTTGTTTTTGTCGCTGACTCGTAACCTACACTTCGGTCTCCTGCACGGATGTGTAACAAGTGCGTAAGGATAATCTGCCGCACACGCGCAACTCCCGAACACATCCTTCCTTTTTACCCTCTTCTTTTCTCGCATGCTTGGCCAAATAAATAAATTGTAATCTGCTTTGTGTTTAATTTTAATCAAAATTCAGCCACGCCCCCTATGGCTTTGCCAGAGCCTCTATTCCTTGACTCGCTCTTCATTCTTTTCGACCTCATCTCCGCGGCATTGTCGTATTCGGGTGCAAAGTCCCAACTTAATCTTGGCCTGCGGCTGAGCCAACTCAACGTTTGACAACATGCCGTTTTCTTCTGTCTTTTTTTGGCCGGTTTGTGTTTGCCCGCTGATCGTTTTGATCTATATAAGCTGATTTTTGGATATATTTGTTCGGCTCCTGCCCTCGGAAAAATATCAGAATGCCTCCAGGAAAGGGCTTAGGCAGGTCTGGTAAATGTTTTGGTAGATTTTGATTTTCTGACAATTTATGGATTGACTTTTCGATCAGCTTGAGCCGTTTGGCTACTTGTGAATGAAGAGGTCAAGGGCCATTAACTATGAGAAAATACCAAACCGTGATTAGTCGATATATAAAATTCCCTATGTTGTACACAACAAACTGCAAAAGATAAATCGCTAGCGGTCTGATTTTAAAGATCGCAATGATCGTATTATGCGGTGGAGAACCGAATATTATTTATCTGAACTTGCCGTTAGTCTTTCCTTTGTAGTAGAGCCGACAAATCAGCGCAATACTCGCCCGTTTATGGTTACATCAGCGAAGAATCGACTCGATCGCTATCTCAACAGGTCCAACGCAGCGAAAAAAGGCACCTAGGAAAGGTTGCCCAAAGAGATCACCGGCCTATGAATCACTCACAATAACAAGTCAGACTACATAACATATTTGTAAGCCAAGGACCGGCAAAAACTTCCCTAAGGCTAACAAGTTGGGTTGTTCATGGACTTTCGTCGATCCCCCACGAGAAAAGGCAGTTGTTCGTAGAGGGGAGTCTCAAGTTAAAAGCTGCCCAATGCCGACACGGATATTAAACTTTGATCTGATACCGAAACAACCTATTTAGGTGAAAGCATATTCCAAAATGTATGAATCAGACCAAAAGAGAAAATTCATTCTGTTTAAAATAAATTATTAGTGATGATTATTACTCATTGAACATTGAGTTCTAAAATGTAAATATATTTTCCTGAAGTTTTGCGAATTTGACCCACCAACGTCAAACAGTACAGACCAAGTCACTTACGTGAGCAGGACAGCACTAGGTAGACATTTACAATGGTGTCACCACACCCACTGGCAGATTCAAATCCAGTTCGAATCCCCGGGGGTGCACTCAGGGATGAACGACAATCATGACAAGCTAGCGGATCGAATCGCCATTTTTTCGCTGTCGTGTTCTTGATCCTAGCACCAATCTTTTTGTCACGTGATCCATGATCATTCTGCGAGAAAACTGAGTTAAATGACAATAAGTAAAGTATTGGCAACAAAATTCCATCACCCGTCTCGTTTTTTCTAATCCCTGGTCATCGCTTGTTTTGTGATTGAATTTAACTTGACACATCGTAGGAGGGTTGAAAAAAACGATTTTATTATTCCCAATTAGTTCCGATTGGGAGAGCGGATTCATGGAGCATATGGAGGATCGTCAATAGCTGCAATAATATTCATTGCTTCGTGTTACTCATTTACAGCAGATTAGCGACGGCCCTGGTGATCGCATTGTGAACTGACCTGGGTTTAAACCATCAACGATCTGAGGAAGAAAAGCGGAGCCACATCTGCCGGCTGGCCGATTGGTTTCGCCTAAATGGCATCGCCTCCTACTTGCCACATAAGCACGGTGCATTGTTTTTGTCGTGTGCGTTTTTATTAAGGCCAGCGCCCAACCACAAAAAAATACGCGGGGCGAGTGACACTAGATATGTTCTTGTGACGCATTAATGTAAAAGTTGTATACAAGTACAAGCGTCAGGAGAACAAATTAAAAGTAACAAATAATAAAAAAAAATGTGTTAAATGTATTTACTTAAGATATTGCTACTTAAGATATTGTTAGTGTAACCTGAATTCTTTTTAAACAAGAACGTAATGAAAATTAAAAATTAGTGAAGTCAAACTGAGAAACTAGTTTGCGTAGAAATGGACGTTCAGATGGACGGGCAAACGGACGGACAGGCAGACGGACATGGCTCGACTCTCGACTCTTCTAGTAATGCTGATCAAGAATATATATACTAATAGGGTCTGAAATGTATCCTTATAATACATTATCCAAGGGTACTAAAACTTGTACTTATTTAATCTTGAAACGATTATATACAGATAACGAACACGTTGGACTTATATAACAATTTAAATTGTATTCATCAAAAAAGTTATTTTTTTTGTTGAAACAGTACGTTTTAAAAACTAACTTAAATTAAACATAAATATACTTAACTAGATTTTTTTAAGGTTACTTTAGGAAAATGAAAACTTAAAATAATAAATTTATTAGTCAAGCCATTATTCAGAATTTTTGGAGTGCTCATGTAGCAGCGAATTAAATTAAATTAAAATAAAAGTATACTATCATTATTATATCTCGGAGTAAATTGGTATAACAAAAAATCTGCGAAGTTGTTATTCATGTACCCTTGCAGAAAGTATTATATAGTCGGGGAACTCAACTATATCGTTCTTTTTTGTTTTTTAATTATTTTTCTGACTGTTTCTAAGAGACCAATATAATTTAATTTCTGGTTCTGATTAGAATGATTCTAATCAGATCAATAACTCCCCGATGTATTGCAAGAACCATTTTAACTTTACATGAATGTAACATACTTTACATTTTACATTCTACACAGTGTTATATGTATTCTTCTGTTTTTTTGGCGACATCTATCGGTAACCACTAACAAAGTTAAAAAAAAACCTTTAGTTATTATTGAATTTTATGACTTCAGTTCTTAATCTCCGTGTTAGAAATCTTGACAGAGGTTCGGTATGTAAATGTTAAAGGAAAATCGTATATTTCGTTCATTTTTTTTTCTTGCCACGGCTTAAGAACGGCTATAAAACGGCGGCCCTCGAACAATATAATAATTATATCATGAATGCTCTGTGCAACGCCCACCACAGACACGCCCCTTGTGCCCAGAGCTCACAAAAAACACAACGCGGCAGTGCCTTCAATCTCGAGACGGGGCAGCCACACTCGTACGTGCTGTCATCGATAGCGATCGTGGAACCAGAGGAGCAAATATGTCGAAGAGGAGAAGTGGACTGCGAGAAGCGAAGCCCCGTCAGGTGATAAAGCCGCAACAGTTTGGGCAGTAAGGCCAGGGCTAATGTGATTACGGACTTTAAGTTTATAAACATCGAAAGGCTTCGAAGCTGTGGCTCCTGGTCCAGGCATCCGCGGCCCTCCTGTTGTGTTGCAATTACGGCGCGTGCAGGCGACGCTGGCTTCCCTTCCACATTGAAGAGTTCTTCCTCTGCTGCTCGCTGGTGAGGCATGATGATGAATTCTTATTAGCTGTCTTTGGCTGCGGCAACTTCAACCGCTGGGCTTCCTTAAAACTTGTGCTCTATTTCTTTTGCTGCGCGCCTTAGGTGGGATCAAAATGTGGATCTCCCCTGCGCTGCCGAGTTGGGATTTATCTACGGTCCATTGTCAGATTCATCCACGCAGAAAAAAAATATATATAATGTCAACATAAGACAAGAAGGGAAACTAACTTTGGTTAGCCGAAGTTTACATACTGAAAAATGTGTAAAACATTACTGCGTTGCAAACTTCGGATTTAAAAATGTTACTGTTTACAAAAATTTTCTTTTTTTTTGTCGTTAAATAACAATTAAATTTTATAATTATAAACTGTAGGTAACCTTTTTAGATAGACAATCTTCGAATTTTTAGATCACAAGGTTTTCTAGTTGTGAGTTAAAAACCCGCATTTTGTTTATAAAATATTTTTTTAAGGTAAACTACTATTTTTTAGCAACTGCCTATTTTGAATAGGTTGTGGCAGTTTTATGAAGTCAATGTTTGATTTTACGAATGCTGTTTTTTTCTGTGTGTGGGTTCTGCTGCTGCCTGGCTGTCTGCCCTTAACAACGTATCTGTTTGTTGGGATCAAGCCGTGTTTAGCGTTTATACTGTATGCTCAAGGCGCACGCGCATATCCTTCATGGAATGGGCCCTCAGTTCGGTTTGCGTAAACCGAATGAGGTTCAAAGAGCAAAGAGAGGTCTAGCATGCCCTATCCCTCAAATGACTACTCACAAAGGCGGCTAAGCATTTTTTAAACAGATTCTAAGATAGATAAAATATATTTTATACAATTATTTCAGCAAATAAGCGTAAGCAACTTTTTCACTCATTGAGATCGACACCTTGACCATTCACTTGAATGGTTATTTGGTCACAGGGTCCACTTGCATCGGCCTCCCTATCCCTCTCCCGATGTACTACTCCTCGCCTGGGTAGCGAGCGCAAGGATATCTCCTCGCTCTCACGTCTTATGAAGCGACGCCGCGTTCTAGCGAAGTCAAAGGCTTCCCGCTGCCTCTGACGCGACTGGGCGTAGGCGGCGTCCGTCAACTGCTGCAAGGCCTGCGAGGAGCTGGTGCGCCGAAGCTGGGCGACATCGAAGGGAAAGTGGTGCTGCACTTGGCCAGATGCCTGCACAGAGGGCTGGCGCTGGCGACCACCAAAGCATCCAGTTGAGTAGCGCCCATCCGCAGATCGCGACCGGCAGTGGCGGGCCGACTCCCGCGCACTAAGAAGTTGCTGAAAAAAGAAAAAAATTGAGTGGAGGTGAAAGTGGAAGTGTAATTTCTTATTTCGTCGTTTCATACCTGCTGCATTTCATCTTTGCGCATTCGGCGCAAACCCTGCTGTTCCTCGAGCTTGTTGCTCATTAGGCTCATCCAATCACGGGCTTGTCTCAGCGATAGGGAGCTCTGCGAGCGTTCGGGTAGTCGGGTTGGAAACAGCATTTCGCGGGCTCCAACAACACTGCCGCTGTCGAGGACAAATACTCGCGGAAAATCGATTACAAAGTCGCGGCTTCGAATAAGTTCCGCCAAGGCGCTAGGTCTTGTTTGAGCCGTTTCAGTTACAGGCTCAGCAGAGACGTTTCCTGCTTCCACACTTGTCAGACCCTGCGGGGGATCTGGCTGGTACTCCAAAATACTTTCCTCACTGCCTAGAAACTATAACAAAATAGGTCTTTCTAGTAATTCCACTCTGATTCGACTCCAAGGAAAAGGTGATGAAAGCAGTTCTAAATGCAAGGTGCGGCGACTTTAAAATACATTTTCAAATTTCAATATTTTTATTGTTTTGGTTCTTAAAAATGTTTGAGTCTACAGTTTGTAAAAGGGGTTTAGCAAAGATATTGTGTCTTTTCGATTAGTTTAACCGATCAGCATGGTCTTTTTCTGAGATTGAAGCTAAAACAATCTTAATCAAAACAAATCTTCAATAGGCACAAGTTAGCTATTCGATAAACTTTAGAGTATTTCAAACAGATAACATATTTCAGAACTTAAAAAATGATAAGGATTTAACATTGAAAGGTTTTATAAGAGCAGCTTCAAAATGTTTTAAAACGTAGTCAACCATTCTGTAAAGCCACCAAAAATAAATTAATGCAAATAAATGACGCAGGCATTACGAAATAATTAAAATAAAATATTTTTTGATTTATTCAATGTGAACAACTAAAAGCAATACTTTGGCACCTTCAATATTACAGAAAACGTTAATAAACAATATGCGCTGAGTGCGATTGGTGTTTGAATCTCTTTATGTGTCTAATCGGCAGATATCTCGACTTCGCATGCCTTTGACCAGCAAAACAGTCGCTGATTTTGCTATAATTATTGCATTTAACATTACATCTTCTACAGCTATAAGATATAGTCATTGTTTATAATTGTATTGGTATATTATTTAAGGTAGGCATAGTTATTGTAGTACTCGCAAGTAATTTCCTTCGTCTACTTTTATCGACAATTCTAATCCTTACATAGAACTTAAACATTTACCTTAAACCGTAATGCAATTTATTCATAAATCCGTTTTCAAGTTGAACTTCTAGCGGTATTTTGTAATGTTGCTTAGATACATATAAATGTGCGTGGGGTTCTTGTAAAAACTAAAATTGAAGTCTTCTCATCGGCACTTGTAAGTACACAGTTTTTAAATGGGCTTATTTACAAATAAGTGAATATATCATAGTTCAAAAAGCCTTTAGGTTACTCTGAATCGTCATCAGCACTTGTAATGTCAGGCCAAGAAAAAAGTTAATCCTTCTAATCAATAATCAAGTTTTTTTTTCTAAGCAATACCTAAAATTCACATATAGTACGTACAAAATCTCACAGTTTAAGTTTTAAATACCTAACTCAGTTAAAATTATTAATGACTGGAGCTGACAGAAGAATGAACTTTGCTTGTAATTGGATCATGTAGGTTGCTTTCCTGTAATGTTATATGTTTACTACAATTTTCGATGCAAAGTCTTTGCCAAAGCAAGATGAACATTGGTCTGGTTGAAAGGATTTCAGATCTTACAAATAATTGTAACTTATTACAGCTTACTATTGAATACCTGCTCGCGGGATAGTAAATATGTACACAGTAAGTTGAATGTTACAATAAGTCTAATTCGTGGGTGGCTTGGAAATATTTTAAACGTCGGTCACCTGATGGCTGGCAGTACAAATAATAGCGTGCGGCATTGTGGCGGGAGCGGAGTTACGTCTGGCAAGCTCCGCTACCACCTGCTGCGGGTGGTGTTGGTACGCAAGCGGCTGTAGCTGTTGCTGGATACTACTGCTAGGACTACGACTACGAGGGAGATAGTGGCGAGGAGCGAAACTACTGATGTTGCTAGCCTGTAGCTGCTGGAGGGGTTGCGGCCCCATCGGCAAAGCCACCACAATTACGGGCACCTCCTCGATGGAAGGATGGGCTACAGCCACCGCGGCAATGGGAGCTGTGTGCTGCGGACTGGGAGTTTGATATATTTGGTCACCCACCACATATCCGTAAAACTTGAGCACGTCGAGCTTGCACATGGGGCAGGTTCGGTGCTCGATGAGCCATGGATCGATGCAGTTTTTATGAAATTCGTGCCTAAAAATATGCTGTTCAGTAGTTATCCTATTGAAAGATAGGAGAGCAGATCAATTACTTGCACGGCAATATCCGAATGGTATCTGTGGGTTTATAGGCCTCGATGCAAATTGCGCAGCAGTCGCTATCCAAATCCTTCTCGTCGCTGATTTTCCCCGTCTTCGTTGGGATCTTCATGATGGCCTTTTTGGTAACCGAGCACAGATTGCGCTACATGGGAAAATATAATGGATTAGTCTATGAATATGTTTAACAAGATGCGCAGCTCACAGATTGTTGATCCTTTGCCTGCATGTACCGGAACCTCTGAATGTAGTAGAAGATAAGCCAAACCAGGGAAATAATCATCAAAACGATGAATGATATGGAGACGAACAGCACTGACGTTCTGAAAAATATATAACAACCTCATCATTTCGTCAAAGAGCAATAAATTGAACTGCTTATTAGTAGTTGATAAAGCAGAACATTACATGCCGGGGCTGTATTTGGAAATTGTCGCGCCAATGCGGCAAGGGGACGTAGCTCAGTGGTAGAGCGCTCGCTTCGCATGTGAGAAGTCCCGGGTTCAAACCCCGGCGTCTCCATAAAAGTATAGAGTTCTCTTTTCTCTTATTTTCTTTTTTTGTTTATGCTGTTTAATAACTATTCCGAACTAGTTTCATTTTATTAAATTGGAAAAATGAAATACAGCAAGAAAAATGTAAGCACTGAATACTGTATAATTTTGACTTAACGAGTTAAACCCAATTACACTTCTGGCTTACTAAAAAGAAAGATTCTGTTTCCAAACAAACTAGGCCGTTTTAAATCTTTTCAGTTGAAACTTTTCCAAAAAGTTTTCTTTCTTTAGCATTGCATTTTGAAAAACGCGGAATAAACTTCCGCTGAAAGGGTAGTTATCTAAAATTAAATAAGAGTGTTTAACATTCGATGAAACAAAATATATATTAATCTGCCTTGCCGACGTCATGATGGTAAAGCAGTATTCAGTCATTAGACAAATGTTGCCTCAGCTTGTAACTGTCAGTTGGCCACAAGCATAGCACATGGGGACGTAGCTCAGTGGTAGAGCGCTCGCTTCGCATGTGAGAAGTCCCGGGTTCAAACCCCGGCGTCTCCAACAAAGTGCGTAATTGTATTTTTTTTTTTTTTTTTTGAGGGTTTAGTTGAAAAACTACTGTTGCAATTAAAAACCAGAGCTGCAAGTGATATCAAAACGCACTTTGCAGTATTCCGCTAAAAGAACCATTAAACTAAAAACAGAACGAAATATTGAGTTTAAAGTGTTTGTAGATTTCGGTTATTGTTCGATCTCTTAAATTTTAAATATATTATTATAAATTACATTATCCAAATTGAATAAATACTCGAAAGTTTCTAGGATTCTAAGGGGACGTAGCTCAGTGGTAGAGCGCTCGCTTCGCATGTGAGAAGTCCCGGGTTCAAACCCCGGCGTCTCCATGCTAAGGAGTTTTGTTACCTTTTTTGTCTCTTCTTTTTCAACTGCCAATAGCTGATAAAACTCACCGGTTTAAGCTGCTGACGGTGCGTACTCCTCGTCGTCCCTCGATAATAGAGATGGTGACATTGTTGCCCCTGTCCACACTGTCCACTAGGTCCTGTCCAATGTTCTGATAAGTTATCACTGCGGCGATGCTTCCTAGACGAATACAAATTCACTATTATTAGCTGCGAAGCTTAGTGTCAGCGCTCCATCTCACTTGTCTTGCCCTTAATCTGCATCTTCTCCAGCTGCATCACCTGCTTGTCATTGTAGATAATGACACCGGCGGCGTTCTGCTGGTAAACATGCTTAACTTTTTCCTCAAAGGTGCAGCGTCCACGGCGGACCAAGGCTATCCAGGTCACACCCTTGTCTGGCGTTGGGGTTCCCAAAGTTCCGCGGATGTATGGTGTGCAGGCGTAGTCGTCACTGACGTTTTCCGTGGCGCTGATGTGGACCAGACGCCCCGTGACGTTCAACACCTTGCCCTCACCGTAGCGAGCCTGCTCCTGAGCAAAGTCCATGTTGCACAGTGTACTACCATCTAAGTACGACCAGTTGAGGAAGGCGTAGTTATAGACGTCCACTGCAATTCGGTCCTCCATTCCGGAGAAAGTGTGCGTGCCGTTTCCTGGTCTAAAGAAGCGCTCCAAGTCCTGATTGGCGATGGACATGGCGGCCACTAGGGTGGTGGTCGTTGTAGGGGAAGTGAATTGTGGGAGTCCCCCGAACAGTAGCACCAGACAGGCCAGTAAGAGCATTTCCCGTAAATACATACTGCGGTTGGTTTTCAGCTGTTTTCGTTTCTAATCAGAATAACGCATCTGCCTCTGAGCAAGTGTGTTTTCGCTACTGAAACGAAAACGACAAAAGAGTTTATTAAAATTATTGGAGGTCTGTGGTTATCAGGCGATAAGCTGCCATACTCAAAGCCAGAACTAGCCGCCTTCTGTCCCAGGTTGCCCCACCCGATATGCGCTTTATCAGTAACGCGCAGTTTTTCTTAAGGCGAGCAAAGCAATATGAAAACAAAGAAATAAATATTAATTTTATTTATACAACAATTTTTGGGCTCAAAAAAATATGCATTTATGTACCCCTGTACATCGCAAAAAACCAATACCATGGGATGAAGCGTGGGTGTGTAAAGTTGTTCTGACTTTGAAAAGTGGTTCGGGATCTGGTTTGGACGGCAACCGCCTTTTTCTGCCTCCGCGTTCAAGGCATAACTGACAATTTGCATGCGGACAGTCTTTCACTGAAGTTGATACCTGACCGATAACTACATACTACATTATTACTCGAATTTTGGGACTATAAGAACCATACAAATTTGCATATTTACTCATTTGAGTTTGGCAACAAAGTGAAGAAGTCCGATCGTTGATTTCAACATGCATTTTCTGCTGCCTACTTTAAAATCTGTGCTAATGAGAAATAATACAAGTTTCCTATGTACTAAAACCGGTTTTTCAGGCCCTTATGTCATATATAAATTTCTTTTTCTAAACAGTTGCATATAAAAACAATCAAAAATGTGGCCGCTAACAGCATAAACATACATAAGTACTTATTTATGTATACTACTCGAAGTACGCATTTTTTAAAGCAGCAACCAAATTTAAAAAAACTCTGAAAATGCCATGTTTGTTTTCATATTATACCCAGAAATTAATGTTGGCAGAAAAAAATCTATTTTAAAATTAATAATAAGGGTATAGGTTAACCGTGCAAAAGTATATACATAAGTAGATATACAAAGCATTTCCGGTCATAATCAACAGCCGACACGACTTGTGGACTCGAAGAATTTGTCCTTCTGCCAAGCTTGATAATACTAAAACATGAATTATAAGAAGTATAGATTTTTTTTTATAAATAATACTAATGCTAGTCGTATAACCGGAACAGCAAAATCATTTGTTGTCATTGTACGATGTTGAAATTCTTGATACTGAATTCGACAAAAATTAATAAAATAATATTATGGGAGCCCCAGAGAATGTTCTTCGATTGTTCTTGTGCATAGGTATTTGTTTACTTACAACAACTTGTTTGGCGCATGTGGCGGCTATTGCACTTCTTTCTGTTTATTTTTAAAATCCGCATTTATTCATTTTGGCGAATAGCCAGCGGGCAATGAAACGATTTGCCTTTGTTTATTTGTGTACACTATATATATATTTTTTTTTTGAGTCTTAAACAACTTTAACTTTTGTCTTAACTTTTATTCACGGAAAGCCAAAAGTGACTTTTTTCGTTCTCTTCCAGTTTTGAAGAAGTAGTTTAATTTTAATCAATTGTCATTTTAATGATACCACTTAGGCATTTTGAAATTTAAATGATTTTATTTAATTTTTATCAAACCTTTTCTTTAAACGTGTGCGAAGAGTATTCACCAAAAATGTATATGTGTATGAAGAAGTAGAATTGGTGTACATATATACATAAACACAAAAGAGCAAGAAACAAATAAAAGACGCAAAGGTAGAAAAAGGAAGAGGAAACTGTCAGTAGATTAAAACAAAGCTAAAAATAAAATTTTACTATTTATTCTGATATTTTTGTGTTTGTTTTATACGTGATTTGCAAAAACGTGCCTCAAATGACAATCTTGTTACCAGCATTTTATTGTCTGCAAATACAATAGAGTGTCTTGTTTTATCAAAATATGTGTGCGTGGATTGGCTCTGCATATAAAATAAGGAAAAGAAACCACGCCAATGATAAGACATGGGAAAAAACTTGGAATTAATTTGTCTACGCCGAAGTTAACACAGTTCAGTATTTTTGTTGAAGATATTTTTTAATTTTATTGCGAGAACAAAGCGGGAAAAAAAGAGGCAGAGGCGTTAGTAAAATAAACGTATATTATGTCCTTATATGTTTTGCCCGATGGTTAACAAGTTATTGTATTGCAGTGTATAATAAGCAAGACCTATTTAAAAAAACACAAATACTGCTATTATGCCATAAATAAAACAGAAGGGTGTACAATGCAAAAGCTAAATAATAATTGCAAAAGCATTTTAGCCAGTTCGAATGAATGCACCTTACTTATCCATGTATTTCCTAAATGTTTTTAATACTCACTGCTTTTAGAAAAGTAAGTTATCTAGCATGCAACGATTTATGATACTTATGTTCACGAGCCAAGAAATTGCTTTATCACAGTGGTTGGAACAGCTTCCTTGTTTTATACTACTGATAGTATGATGGGAAAATGAGAAGCCTACATTGTAGACATTACGTTTTCTAATATGCATGGACGTAATTTGGATTGACGGAGTGCAACAAGCAAAGGCAGCCCCTCCATTCCTCCTTCTTGTTGCTGTTTCCTATTCCTTCGATAGGATTTCCTCATATTATTGACTGGAGCATGTAAAGGGTATAATTACTTGCCAGCTGTTGAGAACTGGTAGCCATTAAGTTTCTGAATTTCTTCACTTTTGTTTTCAATTGTTTTTGCCCATGAAAGATGAGCTTTGGGGGCTATTGGCCGACTGCCCAATATATAATGCTCGTCTTTATTTGGTAAGTGCATTTTAATATCACTCTCTCTGCAAATTATCTTTCAACCATTCATCAGAGCTTTACTATAGTTGTGCCATTTTCATCTCATCATTATGTTCTCTGAGTAGTGGTCGTAAATGGTCATAATTGGATGATGTTCAAGGGGAAAGCGGTTGGTGGGTGTGCTATTTTAAACTCAAAGCAAGGACATTCGAAAATTAGTTGGGTTGATGAAAACAGCTTTGAGAAAAAATATCAAGCTTAATTTGTAGGTTTTTAGCTAATTAATTTGCCTTGGACTCGAAACGATTTTGTCATTCCGGAACCTTGGACATTGGCCAAGAAGGACTCGTCGGAATCGTCGCCACATTGCAGTGCAGACTTGTAAATATTTATGATGCACGTTGCTTTATGATTTGCCGATAAAGCCAATAAAAACCTTGCACCTCTAGGCTGAAAAAGTCTCTCGTAGTGTCAATGCATTTGCTTGGAAGTGGTGTAAGAGTGCAGGTATCCCAGTTGATACGACCATATAAATATTAACACCCGCTACTTGTGAGTCGCCTTCTTCGCAGCCACGTTCCGAGCGCGGGGTTGGCGGTGAACGGTGTAAAGAGCTAAAAATACCACTGCGGCGTACTACCGGATTGTTATTCTTCTAGTGTTTGTCGTTTCACTGAGTCCGCCCGTAGGTGGTCGGGGAGGCCAGAACATGTGTAAGCCAGCGCTGGCAACGACGTCATAAATCTTTACACACCTCCCGAGTGCTGTCCACTCACAACCAGCCCCAACTTATCTTTCCCCTTCGCTGTTAGTCGGAATCCGACTTGGATCAGCTTTTTTCAAGCCCACGCCAACCCCTACCCGAAGCACCCATTCATTAGCCACTCGAACGTCAGCAGTGTAAAAACGTGATTTCCGCTATTTGCCTGTTGGCACTGTTTGAGTATAATTATTTAGACGGATTTAGTTGTTTGGGTCGATTTTGCAATTTTTAAACGGGCGCTTTTAGAGAAAACTAACCCCTTTAAATGTTTTTTAGAAGAGTACAAAATTTTCTTAATACGCAATAGCTTGCAAACATTTTTAGCTGTTTACAAAAAAAAAAATCAATCCCCCAAAAGAATGATACCACGGAATGAGAACAGTCTGAACTTAGAATCTGAACTTGTCTTTTGATGTAGGGCTTTTCATGAGCTCGCACTTGGTGCAAGCACTTGATAGCCAACAACAGCTTACTGGATATTCAGGTGTATCACCGACAGCAGAATGTTTGGCACTTGCTAATTAGTTTGCAGAACCCATACAGACTGCACCCCCAACCACTAGCCACCACACTTCCTTGTGTCTCCCTCGTTTAGGCCATGGCAACGTGCTGGCGATTTGCAATTTGCGTGCCGAGATTGCTAAACAATATCGATTTTTATAGTACGTCGAGCTTTTTAATCATCGATAGAAGGAAGCCTCATTTGGTTTCTGCCCCTACCCTGTCTGATCTCGGCTAACATTAGACAAGTCGCATTTGTATCCAATTAGTGGGAAGATTTAATTTTTGTCGGGTGACATTTGTAACGATATTAATGTCTTGTCGGGGCTTCTGCCTTGATCTTTTTATTCCTTTTCCTATGCGTCGACCTACTGTTTGTCAGCCTCTTATTACACCTATTTTTCGTTTAAAGATTTCATTTGTCATTTGACAATCTCTAATGCGGAAAAATAATTTAATTCTTCTTTTATTTTTTTTATTTATTCTGCTTGGCCAATGAGATTCACATTCTCGGAAACAGAAAAAAATAAAATGAAATTTTTTTAAGACCAGAAGGCAGAAGGGGCTCGTCGATCGCATTCCACTTTGAAACGCAGACTCAAAAGATTTCTGGGGGTAGAGCGCCAGTGTATAGTAGTTCTCCGACTCCGCGCAGGCATTTGTCGACTTAATTAACGCCGCCCTGGGTAGTCGTTAGTTCAAAGACATCGGCCCTGAGAAAGATATTACCGATTGCCTTTGCATGCAAATGCATCTCCAGCAGCGCCTTGTCCGGGGAAGGAAGGAGAAGGGGCGCCAGAAGTGACGCACTCCTGGAGTGCGACTCGTGTCTATTTGTGACTGGGACCGTCTACTGGTAATTGTGAGTCATGTCTTAAAAGTTTCGACTGGGGAGTCTCTATTTTCCATGTCTTGTGTAGAAAATGAAAAATAAATTTGGAGTTCACTTTGAGATAATTAAAAAACCCATCCGAACTAATTTATAATTTCAAATTATGAAGGACTGTAATGGGACAGCCTGAGAAAATAACATTGATAATATTATATTAAAAAGATTCAATTACACCTCTGCTAATCCAATTTCGATTGCCCTCTATGGACTCTTATCACTTGCTTCTTTTGGGGATGCGAAACAAAAGCCATCGCAAACATTAATGATTAATGAGACTGGAGATAAGCTAAACGTTTTATAATATTTGGTACTCTTAATCACACAATATTAATGGTTTATGAGGCTGGGGGTAAGCTAGACTAGTTGTTAATATGACATGTGGATTTTAATCACAGAATATTTATTTTAACCTTAAAAGCTTTTGATTTAATGTGTTGTAGAAAAAAACACAACAAAAGTTCTTATTGGGCACTTGAATATGTTATTGATAGCTCCGAAGGCGTTGAAAGTAATTAACCACTCAATGGGACAAATAAAAGCGAATTCTCCCGATACTTTCCACTCTACAAGCGTTAGATTTCAGTTTATTGAAACAAGTCTAAACTGGCCATAGCTGTGTAAATGCGGGGATAACTGACTTCAGCATGAGACTCTGGTCGCAATGACAGACTTCGTTACACAAAGGTCTTTGGGGACGCACTTGCTAACACTCTCGTCAGTTGACTACTCTAAATATTTTTTTTTGCCCTTGCTAAAAACACAGACAGCTATAGCTTTTATAATATATTTTCTAAAATGTATTAAATAATAATTGAAAAATCGACATAATTTCGTTGTTTAAGTTGTATGTCACAAAACTCAAACTTAATCACTCTTATTTACTTTTTCGATAAAGACCTGTCCGACTAGGCACATTTGCTTCATACGGATTATTTAAAAGTTTCTATCGGTAGCTGTTTTACAGCAGTTTTTATAGTAATTCCTGAAGCAATATTAGTATTGTGGATGTTTGCATTAATGGCTGCTGGAACCAGTCAATTATTTGATCGTTAGAACTTTTAACAGTTTCCATTTCTTATTTACTTCCTATTTCTTATATTTTACTTTTTTCCGTCTTGATTTTGATATCTTTGTTGTAGATCTGCATAATTATTTTAGATTTCGATTTTTAGATTTTATCTGAATTTCACTTTCATTTCACCGCAGAATGTGTTGTCTAAACGGTTATTTAATGAACGACAGCTATCGCTAGGCAATTATGCCATAAATATTTTCCAATTAACATAATTCACACACATCAGAAACGTGGGTGCATTTAAAACTCTCTGACTTTTCTGTTTTGCCACTTAATGAGCCATTTGCATAGTCAGTAATTTTGTGTTTCTCTTTCGTGACATATAGCACAAAAAGTGCCGTTAAGAAAGTCAACGATTAATGTTGAGTAACTCCATTAGATTTCGCTTGATATATGTGATGTCGAAGCAGTCGAATTTCTAGTTTCATGCTGACTGCGAACTAATGGTCAGGGAACTGCTTTGTCAAATAGAATTCCGTGTTGTTAACAAAATTTCACATTAATTTTATTTATTTATTTATTCACCAATGGATAAATCCTTATCTGGCTATCAGCTAACTTAAATTTAAAACTAAGTATTAATTAAAAAACTATTCCCTAAGTAATTGCCTAAGCACATCCTTCTTGGATTCCCAAACCAATCGAATACTTAGCGGCAAGGAGTTAAAAAGTCTTAAAGTTCTTAAGATTGGCTCATTCCCCGCATAGTTAGTCCTCGCAGCACTTTCAAAATATGGGATGACGGTCCGGAGACTCCTGGCAGGGATATTGAATTTAATTGAGCTTAATATGAGTGGACTATCTATATTACCAATTATAACATCATTGATAAAGAGCAAGCTCGCTATCGAACGCCGATCTACTACACTGCAGGTATGCAGTAGGCAACATTGGCTAGAGTAAGCTGGCAAAGGTTCCGAAAAGTTTAACGGCTGAAGTGCAAATTTTAGGTATTTTTTCTGCAGTCTCTCAATTCTATTGATATGAACAACGCCTGAGGGGTTCCAAATAAAGGAAGCATATTCCACTCTTGAACACACAAATGCTGAGAACACTGTCAGACGTGAGTATGGGTCCTTAAAAAGTATAGTGTTTCTTTTGACAAATAATTTTGTTTGTATATTGGTGTCTATTTAAGTATCTTGAGTTGTGGCTAACCAATTTAGCTAACCTATGTTGCATTTTACAACTAATATATAACCATTCGACTTTTAATGACAAAATTCACTTTTCAGGTACAAGCTTAACTGAGAGATAAGATAAGTCAAAAAAATTTTCTTTTGAATAACATGACTCTTTGAAGGATCGTACATACGTCCTTCATATTTCCAAAATATAATGTGCAAGTCTTAAGACTGCCGATATCGTAGCCTTATCGAATTTTATTGCCCTTAATGACGATGGTCATAGTATTAAATTATTTATATATTTTTTTATAAATGTTTGTACTGATTTATAAAATACATAATTTTTTTACAGCTGCCAGGGCGTAAAAACTTTGGCTTGCCGTAGGGCTAAATGGCTCTTTCTTCTTAAGCTAGCATTTTTCTAAGCAAAACAAGCTTAGACATAGAGTAAGAAATATTTAGAGACACCATTTGCTCTGCCCGAACCTCTGCCCAAGCTCTACTGAGAGCAATGTTCGAAGTTAAATTTAATTTCCCACCCCACTAATCAGCTTTTGGTTCGAGCTTGCAATTCGGTCCCGCGGTGAATTTGCAACTGCACTGCTCGCACCAGCCCTTAACAATGAGAGCGACCAGTTCAGCTGCAGAAACTCACTGCGGGGCCAAATTACAAGTTCAGATCGAGCCGTGAGAAACTGAAATTGTCTTCTCTTTGTATCCATGTGGCATCACTGGCAGAGCGGCATCAAGAGAGGCGGCAGAGCAAATGGCGCGTCTATAAAGTTTCTTACTCTATGAAACAAGTCAAGTTCGTTGGTTTGGTCGTTCCGCGTTCCGTGTTTTTGGTTAAGTTCGGGTTCGTTCTCAAGTTTAAATTTAAGAATTACTGTTATTTGGTGTGTGATATTAAGTATTTTTTGTGTAATTTAAGCAAGTAATTGTCGGAAACCAAAACCAAAGCTAAAAAGCCAAGCCTATCCCAACAGTGTGCGAGTGCCACAACAAAGTGGTGACTGCTGGTTAAGTTATTTTTCGAATGCGGCAGGCGATAAAATAAATAAAGCCGAAAAAACAAAACACAAGCCCCAGAGCATCGTTTAGCAAGAGCAGCAAGAACAACAGCCAGTGAGGCAGCAAAAGGCAAAAACAAAAACAAAAGCAACGGCAAGAAAAAGAAGACGAAGCTGAAAATCGAGGCGATGATGATGAAGCTATTACCGAGAGAGCGAAAAGCTTCGGCCACAACTAACAGCTGTTAGAAAGAGACAGGTGAGTAGGTTTGTTTTTGTTTGTTTTTTTCCTTCCAGATCCTTGATCGCGCGGCATCCTCCGTCCGCCTCTTTCGCAAACTCATTGCTTTTAATAAGTATGTCAACGATAAAACAAGGAAGGAAGCAAACTTTGGCAGGTCGAAGTTTATATACCCTTGCAGCTATTGCCAAAATTAAATGCTCTTTAAAACATATAAATTTAGATTTAAAAACATTGAAGCTATGACGGTTTTTAGCTCAATTATTTGATCTTCGATTCGTCCGAATTTAATAAATTTAAAAGCATAATTCAAAAGAATAAAGAATGTATATACTTTATAGGGTCGGAAATGTCTTCTTCACTGTGTTGCAAACTTCTGACTCGAATTATAATACCCTCTGCAAGGGTATAAAAATATACCTCGACTTGTTTTAATTTTCTGTGGTAGACAATATTATTTACAACTTGAAAAAGGTTAAACACTTTTCACTTCATTCCCTGATTAATTGCCAAGTTCATTGCACTTAGAGCTGAAGAATGGCAAAGGGCGCTTTGGCGAGTAAACAATGGGAGGCAAACACTGAACACCATATCAACGACAAAGAACGTCAAACATACTGGCGTTCTCTAATTGGGCAAGCAAAGTGTAAAATTAAATTTTTGTTTTTTTATTTTTGGTCCATGTCGGGCAGCTGCGATAGAAACTGAAAACACTTTATTGACATTGTAATACTTCCTCTAAAAACTTCCTTGTCTAAAACTTTTCAACATGAAACTGTTTAAAGTTATTTTTCCTTTTCAGATGTAGAAGGGAACCATTTAAATCAGGGTACTATGAATACCCTTCAGTTAAAGTTGCACAAGTGTGTGTCACAATTGACCCGAATATACTTATTGTGCTACACATTTAGTTCCGATTTGACATTTGAAGCAAATATGTTTGTTCTACAACCAGTTCAATAATCTTAATGCTACCAGTGAAATTGCAGTTCTTTAAAAGAGAAACTAGTTTGGACGTCGCTTTTCACTTGGCGCGTTAGCGTGCTTGAGCGAGAATCGCTTCGACAGAGAAGCTGTCTGCGTATAATGCAACCAAATTCACGATATACATACAAGCGACACAGTTCGTTGTCAAAAATGAAGCAATAAAATTAGACTAGTGACAACAAATATAAGAGTAACAACAGACATCGGTTAAATGGGAGCTTGAATTTTGGTTTAAACAAACTGTAGATTAAAAGGGAGTTGAGAAGATGATTGGGCATGCGCAGGTCATCTTTTCTCTTTAACTATTGCGATGATTTGTTTTCTTTGACGACTTGAATATTTAAACCTGCCCTGCTGAATTTGCTGTTGGTTTCCGTATACGCTTGAAGGCAATGACTGTCATAGAACAACAATAAAATGAGTAGTTGGGAAAGAGAATACTTAGGAATAATACCAGCTGTAGTTAGCTCAAGCTTTGAAAACACTTTTTCTGCACCAAATTGATGAAGAAAATTATTAACTTGGCCCAAACTTGTCCTTTTTGAATTTTAGCTACAGACGAGTTTGAATCGCAAAAAGAGTTGTCCGATTTTCTACTGGATTCCCTTATTTGCGGACTGTGTTGCAGAAGAGGGAGAAAAAGCATTGGGCCTACTGGTCTTTCGTTTTTATTGATTTTTCCCCAGACCTTTCCTTTGTTGCTGCGGAGCTGTTGCATTAATGTTATATGAATGCTTTGCGAATATGTACCTTTAATTCTTTTTGATTTGATTTTGAATATGGTCCCACATAAGGAGTCAACATTTTTTTTAAGTGTAGTTTGTTTGGGTATAGATTTCTAGAAATGCAAAACTTGAACTCGACATTTTGTTTGCATCTGGCTTAAAATAAGTTGAGAGACATAGGAAACAAATTTATATTTTTGGATCAGTACCTGGTGCATAAATTATCGGCTCATCTAATTTATGGAAACAAAAAAAAGCTGTCTGTCGTACTTTCAAAGTCTATCTTGTTTTGGTTCAAGCTGGAAAGCATTGAACTTTTGCTGGAATTTTTAAAGTGCGTTGCCCAACTCTACGTTATCAGTCTGCGTTGACAAACAATGGTTTGCTAAGAAAAACGTATCTTTTGTTATAATCACTTAATAAACACTTGTGCTATAAAGCAAATTGACTCACCTTAAGCCAACTGAATGTATACAAAATTGTCGGTATTTTAGAGCAACGAGTTGAAAGAATGAAGCCAGAGTGAAAATTTTAAAGCGGTTGATACTTTTGTTTCCCCAACAGCTGTTTGTACCCACCACTCACTCGTACAATATAAATAAACAGCAGATACTTTCTTCGTTTGAGTGCATTGAAATTTATCTGCGCTTTTTAATTTTCTTGACGTATTTTTGTATTATTTTGTTTTTCTGTTGCTTCACCACCTATTTTTTTTGTGTGTTATGCGAACGCGCTATAAGGGCTTGAGATATGCGTTTTCTGTTGTTGGACTTGTCTCTCTATCTCAAAACAATTGCTGTAGAGCTTTTGCGATCCTGCTGTTTCCTCTGGATATTGCCGTTTGTTAAGTTACAGTTGAGTAAGTTCCGACACGATTATTTAAATATAAGAAAACTGACTAGCCGAGAAAAAAACAATTTAGTATAGATCCGCAGATACGCGCGGAGCGTCAATCTAGCAGCAGACGGTTGCCAGCCGACGGATGTATCCAACTCGACTGATTCAACTAGGCGGAGAACTCAAGTGGAGAGGCGCCCAATTCGAATTCGAAATGGAAATAAAAATACAGATTCAAACAACGCAAGCGCCTGAAGAGCGTGCAGTTCGAAGAGAGCCGTAAAGAGCGCAGAGCCAGCAAGAGAACAAAAATAAGGTTTACTAACATTAGCCCATAGTCGAAGTATTTATACCCAGCAGTTATGGATGATAGCTTAGAAGTCATCGAGCGACAAATTATAAAAAAAGAATGACAGAATTTCGGTGGTTTGGATAAACAGTCATACCAGACCTTCGTTGATAATTTATATATTTATGCTGCCACATATTCAATATACCCTGGTTCTCTGTAATTTTATGTTTTCGCTTTGAAACACCTCCACCGAAGGCTTAGCGCGTTATTTTTAGATCTCAGTGGCCTGGCCCAGTACGGTGTTTATGCACATGTCACATGCCGTATTCCTATGCATTTCTTGTCATTTCTTGTCCGCCTGGTTCGGCAATGTGACTATCTCGACGGTGTCGTTGTTTTAACTAACTAATTACTGTACTGTTTTAAGGCCTAGTAATTAGCCAGGCTATTACCAGTAAGCACAAAACATCCCCGACCGAAATCAATTGGCAAAAGTTTTGACAGAAACTCCGGTTTTTTGAATTCGCACCCGCCCGCTGCTTCACCTGCTCCTTTTCTTTTTTAGGTAAATTCAAGTAAAAATCAAAACAAACCAATGTCAAACCATATCGTCAAATTGTGCAGAGACGTCACAGCGTGACGCAATAAAAGTATTTTTTCTTCTGTCCCAATACAGCAAAGTTATAATATTTTTTCATTTTTTTTTCCGATTGTGGTCCAAACCTGCTCGACTTATGTACTACCTGCAATAGAAAGAAAACTTTTGGGAAAGTTTCATGCAGATAGTTTTAAAACTGAGAGACTAGTTAGAAACGGACGTTGCCCAGGAAAAAACAAGCGTTAAAGTTTGAACTAAGCTGACCCCCTAATTAACCCCCCAACAATTGCGTGATTCGAGGTTGGACTACCTAGGAAAAATGAGCGTTAAAGTTTGAACTAAGCTGACCCCCTAATTAACCCCCAAAAAAAAGCAAATTGAAATAGAACTTGATTGCGGTTTACTAGAGAATTAGGTCAAACATTTATTTCGTGGCGCCATCTGTCGTTGAAGTTCCGCTGGTGCGCCACCTCTTGTGAAGTTGAGCCTTGGCGCCCCCTGTTGGCGATTTACTCTACATTCATTTTGATAAAGGTCTTCAGTTGGTTTTTGATGTCACAAATGTAAGTTGGCGCCATCTGGAGGGAGCTTAGGAAAACAGGTAGTTTTTGTATAAGAGATTTGTAGCAAAATAGTATTAACTCTTTTATTATTTACAAAAAAAAAAAAAAAAAAAAAAAAAAAAAAAAAAAAAACATTTTCTTAAGAATTTTTCTTTTCTGTTTCTGTTAGATATTTACAGTCAATTTGTAAACCTTTGCAGAGGGTAGATAATTGCAGTCAGAAGTTTGCAACGTGATCAAGACATTTTTGACACTATAAAATATATAAATTTGATCAGCATCAGAGATGATTTATACATTTCCGTCTGATTTTTCACAAGATAAACTTTCAGTTGTAAAGCTTTTTGGATGAAACGTTCCCGAAAGTCTTATTTCTTTTGCAGGTAAGTATATAGGTCGGAACGGGCTGCTCCAATTGGAGTAAGCGAAAAAATACATTTAAAACCAATATAACTTCGCTGTTTTTAATTTCTACAAATATACTCCATATATATTGATTGGTTATTATTTGGGTACAAATTTTTTTAGAACTTTAAATTTATTAAAATATTAACGGAACGAAGAAAAAATAGAACGGAATATCACCAAAACCTCATTGTTTTTAGACAGACTCATAAAAATCCTTTCTTGTTTAAATAAAGATAAACATTTGACGTTTTATTTAATAACCTTTGCTATTTATTGTAATGCATATACTTTTTTTTTTTACTTACATAAGTTTCTGTTGTAATATTTAATATTAAAATATTTTATTTGAGCTTATAAGGTATTAAAACTATGTGCGGAAATGTGTCACATTGTGTATTTTTAATCGGTCGGTTTTGTTCAATTCCTTACAAATAAGATTACAAAACGGATTTTTCTGGGTTATTCCATGAGATTGGCAGAGATTTACAAAGGGCATCTGCCAATAACTAGGAATGTCGACTTTTGGTGAGGGGAATGTGCAACTATGAGTGGTTAATATTGGTGCTGATGTTTTCTATACAATTACGAATTTTCTACGAGAAAACTTACGACTAAAACTATTTTTTTTTGTTTTTCTTTTATAAAATAACATTAAAAATTTTGGTACAGTCATCGGCCGTGTAACCGATATTATCAATACTACTATTCGCCATGTTGTATAACTCTCTCCCAAACAAGCAGGCCGTGGCAATCGGTTCCACAGCCTGAGCAGGGGGCTAATGTTGTTTGTTGGTTTGGATTTCCTCATATATACACAATTTTTATCTTTTCTTAACCTTCGCTCTTTTTGATTATATTCCTTTCCATACTTAAATTATATAATAATACAGACTGTAATATATATTGTTTTTATGTATTGCCTCAAATGCTTTGTAAGCTTTGTCATATCCAATTACAATTATCCAAATTAAAGCAAAATATTAAAATTATATAATTGGGAATAGGAACTAAAAGCACCAGCAAAATTTACAGATTTTTTTTGCTCAAACAAAGGGGAACGTTATCCTAGTAAATCAATATTGTCCTTCACGGGCACTAAAAAATAAAATAAACTAAAAGTAATCATATTGCATTCGGGTTAACATTCAAGTCCTCAGCGATGGCAGCGCGTGGCTGATGGTACAGTTGGCAGAAACGGCTGCGTTTGGCGGCTCCATCTGCGTTTGGAGCTGGCGTTTGGTTCGAAAGCGTTTCAGCTTGCGCCTGGCCATGAATAGGTCCGGCTTAAAACTGAGCTCACGGCAGGCCATTTGGTGCTGGGCGGGTCGCATAGGCAGGGACTGTGGGGTCGGGTTCTGCTCATGGTTCAGCTCGAAAGCAGGGAAGTATATTGGATTGGCGTTGGTAGCCCCAGTTGCCCAATCCCGCCACAAGTTTCAATCCTGCCCGGCCGCCCCATTCGATTGCGACAGTGGTGGGCCCGTCGCGCTCATCTCCCGCCGCTGGTCAAGCGAGTGTGGCATCCCAGGGCCCGCGAAGTCATCGTCTATGGAGGAGGACTGCTTCGACCCCACAGACTTGCAGTCCTCGTCCATGGTCACGCCCAGGTGGTGCATGGCTGCCGCAGCGTGGTGGCGCTCTGACGGCGGCAGCAGATTCAGCATGCTCAGGGGAAGACCGGGAAAGCCGCCGGCAAAGTCCGGGTAGAAGCCCTGCGGGTTGAACGGGTTGAAGAGGGCATTGGGACCGCTCAGCAGATCGGGCTCCGAACTGCCGCTGCGAGGGCCGCCAGGTGGTCCCAGGGGAAGACCTAGCTCCAGGTCCAGCGGGCCCAAGGGTCCAAGATCCCCGGAATGCGGCACGGAGGATCCGTTTCCAGAAGTCGGGCCTCCGCCTTGGGCATTGGTCGAGCCACCGGAGCCGTTGTTGCTCGCGGAGCTCTTGTCCTTCTCTTTATCTTTGCGCTCCTTGCTTTTCTCGCTCTTGTTGGAGCCGCTGCTGCCCCCGTTGCCGCCGCTAATGCCCATCTGCAGCATCTCGATCGGCGGACCACTGATACAATCCTTTCGCAGCTGCTCGAGCTTCAAGCTTTTTCCGTACTTGCCCCGCACATACATAAGCAGGGAGTTGTAGGGGATACCGAAAATGCGCGAGGCCTGCGACGTGGTCATCTTTTTGTTCCAAACGTGCTGCAGTGCCTCCGTCAGTTCTGTGTTGGTCCAGGAGCGAGGAGGACCTCCGCGAGGCGCCGAGTGCTGCCCCTTTGGTCGTGGCACTACAAAGAAATAAGTTAAAGTGGATTAGAACAGAGCTTCTCACTGCGAGGACGTTAGGCAGGGATGAGGAAGAGGCACGACAAGGCGCCACAAGCACGAGTTTATCGCTAAGCTTATATCTGCTAATGTTTCAATCTCTTGGCCTCATATGCTGCCTAGACAAATTTGCTGAAAAGTCACCCATTGTCTGGGACCTACATAGCGAAGCGGCTCACTTCAACTTGCCTTCAACTCGTACACACCCTGCTATGATTCTTAAGGTGCACCTTTTATTGGAGAGAGCGATCATTCTGCACTGTCGAAGAAATAAGAACGCTGTGGAGGTTCCCAACCTGACCTGCCCGGCTCGGCTTGGCTCTCCTCTATATGCAAATTAAGAGTGTGCAGAGACTGCGGCGTCACATGCGCCGCGAAAACTCAATTTAGATCACCAGATATCGGCTGGCACCGACTAAAACGCCAGCAAAGCCACAGGTTCCTTTCTGCAAAACCCTTTAGCTGCTTGACAACGGCACAGTCATGTGCCGGTAAATATAACTATGTGGCTTCAGCTTACACTAATTCACTGGTTGCTTTAGCCTGATCATATGAATTTTCCTTTATTTGGCAGTCTTGAATACTTGGCTTGTCCGCAGTTTGGACTCTTGCTTCGGTCTAGAGCAGCTGGGTCACCAGCAAGGTCTGACCCTTCGATTCCAGTGAAAAAGAAAATACCAAAAATGTCTGGTGCTGTCTAATGAAGTTCCACTAGACCCAACGGTTAGCTAAGTCGGGCTTTTACGTGAACGCAATTTGAATTTGGTACAAATGGCAAATCACGTTTCACAGACGGGCTCAAAACAATCACCGAATGAACAAATAAATGTGAACAAATCAGTTAATCACACCCACACGATTGCGAGTCCCAGAATTCGAGGCGATCGCATCGAAGTTGTCCGTGTAGAGCTTCTTCAGCTCCTGATAGGTATCAGTTGCGAAACGGGTTTTGCAGATATGCAAAGAATATCGTGCGATACGGCAGATTAGCGTTTTATTTGCCTGCTCACATTGTTGTAATTGTATTTGTAATTTCGGCATCATTCTGCACGCCTCAAGATGTAGATTAGATAACACTTTACAAATCTTCTTTGGATATTCTTCACTGAAAGATTTCCAATATATGATCACGACTTGCTTTGTTATTCCTTCAATTGATGGGTTCTTGAGCGCAAGAAAATTAAGCGATTAACTTTATCGTGAGTAAAGTGAGAAACTATGTCCACTTTATATTTCTTTCACGTTTCTCAAGCTCTCTTGTCTAGCGCCTGGAGAGATTTAAAAGCATTGGCCAACATAAGTTTGACTTTAAAAAAGGAAAATAGTAATAGCCAAGCACTTAACCCATCAACGCGGGTTGCATGTCACATTACCTGTCAAAGAAACAAGCTCATATGTAGATTAAAAAATCATATCTTCACATTAACCCTTTTCATTCCTTATTCTTCTCATTTGTCAATCAGTTTACTGGCTGGGTATAATTGATTTGTGAACTACACTTATCTAATTCGTTTGATTTCCTGGCTTACAAAAAACTTCATTAACTCTGAGGTTTCACTTGCTTCGCATCGTCCGCAGGTGAACTGAGTAAAAAGCGAATTTACTTCCACGCCTCGCCCATTTGTCAATCAGAAAAAGCTACGTTTACGCTGTCGTTTGCCTGCGATATGCATAGGTGCACATGTAAGAAACCAATAAAGAAACAAACAAACCATTTCTCGAACGGTTCAACGATTGCATCGGCGCACAGGAAAACCGCAGAAACAAATTTGCCGCCTCACATGATCGCACGAGCGATCAGTGATCGCATCTGGAACGGTTCGAGGAGGGGAGGAGTATAGAGGAGAGACATAAAATGTGGCTTAAACGAAATGAGTATAGTGAGTTCAGTCTTAGCTGTTTTTTTTTTGCAGACGATAAGTTTTGAAATGAACTTAATCCAACTATACCCTCTTGGTTGATTTCCTAATAGAATTAGATTATATAATCAGTTATAATTTAGGTCAGCCACTTACAAAACTGGTTAAAACCTTTCTATTTGCTCTTCAATTATCCGCAATCGATTTTCTTACTGCCCCCAGCTCGAATACGTGATCAAAAGTGCAGCAGATCAATGCAAGAGGTACAAAGGTAGAAGACTCAGTTTGAACTCTGCAGCCCGAGCGAGGGATCAATCAGTCAGGTGTGAAGTATTGCAGCCAGGCACGGAACCGATCGGCCTACAAGCTCGAACGCCTCAACGTGATCGACGCCAATCATGTCGAAATTATTTCAAACTCTTGAGCGGTAGGGAGGTGTTTGGGTGTTTCTCTTCTGGGGTTCGCCATTGTCTCCCGGGTTAATTAGTTGTTTGCTCAGCTTGGTGAAAGTTTGTTCTTATACAATTATTTAATGGGCTCCTTGTACTTACTTTTTTTTTTGAGAAACGGTGGTGCCCCTCCAGTCATGTCTCTCGGATCGCTCATTTCCATTAGCGGATTGTACAGCTTGCCAGGATCCATCCCAGGAGGAAAGAGTCCGAGTGGGGAGTCCAACCCAAACACTGCGGATAAAAATATTGTCATAAATTGATTGCCTTATACCAGAGCCTCACAGAAAAACTTTTATTTATAGCAAAATGCACTTGTCTTATATAAGAGTTACTGCATTGGGCAAATACAGCATAGGCAAGCGACTCATTTTCCGGCTCACTGAAGCTGATTAGCTGCCAAGACAATAGACGCAAGCACACTTCGAAAAGCGGTTACGCCAACCGGTTAGTAAACAATGGAACATCGTTATTCTATTAATATTTTACGCTTGGAGTGCACTCCTACACATGAGTGAAACAATTGAAGCGCTGATGAGCCGAAGGCTGCAGGATCACCAAGGATGGGACTCCACCAAGAACCTTTCGCCTGCTGGGAAGTAACGCATAATATTGCCATTGTGCTGAATGATTTCATAAGTCGCGCTGCGGACTCCAAGATGCAAACAAACCCCGCAAAACAGACAAGCTCACATTCAAAAAGAAGGAGGCGAAGACAATGTTCAAGCATATGAATAAGGAAACGTATCCCGTACTTGTATCTCTGTCTGTGTCTCGAGGATGTGTTGTATCTGCAGCATAATGACACAAATAACGAGCGCACATTGTTTGACTCTGTTTTCTCAAGTAGACATTACAACACGCTGCGTATACGTTATGTGCGTTATTTTCTTCCCACTTCTTTTGACTGCACGAAATTAGTGGATTTTTCTTTCAAAATCTGAAGAAGCTCAAGCAGGTAGAATATACTGCCCACACCACATGTCACAAGCTATTAGTTCAATGATTTTCACGCCGAAAATATTTCACCAAAAAAAAATAAATCACATTCTTCATACGAACGACAAACGGTGGTAAATCTCTTACAGGACTGTCTGCGAGGTCCTGTCAGGGGATGAGATTTGTTGTAACAATCAGTGGGTAGCATGAACTTAAGGAAGCGGTAGGGAATTAATCGTACCGTAAATTCGACAGAAAATTTGTGTACCGTATATTCGACAGAATATATTTTCTTCAATTAAGTGAACTAAAATTTGAAATTAAAAATAAAAAAAAGAAGTTGAAAAGAATAAAAAAGTCACATAATTTTGGAATACTCAGTACTAATAACTTTTGACTTTTAAACGTCCAGGGTAAATTGAAGTCAACTACTCGTGACCATCAAATCTAGAGTTCTGTGCTTTACCGTATCCTTGGCTGGATCGTTCATTGCCTGCAGCCTGTTTATTCAGTAGTTAGTGATTTGCTCGAATACGACGGGACTTTGGTGCGCCTTACTCGCCCCTACTTCTTCCTGAGCTTCGCTGCTCTGATATGTTGGCTGAAAATTTTGTCGCATTAAAAGGTATTGCGCTTCCTGCCTGACTTCAGATGGCATTTTCGTACAATTTTTCATATTTTTGTGCCTTAATTTATTTTATATCCTGTGTGCGCGCGTCTCCCCTGCATTTACCCTCCCCGGCTTTCACAGGTGAAGGTCTTGGTCCTTGGGTTCTGCCTTTGCTCGGCCTCCCCAAACGGATATTATTAATATGAATATCGCGCGACTTATATGCAAAAGTTGTGTGGACGACTAGACCATGGCAAGGGTAGCCCAGCCACGAGACGTCGCCTTCGTATTTTTATTTATGCCGCCGACGCTGCCAAAGTTGTTTGCCAAAAGGTTTAAGTTGTGCGCGCTTTGGCATACTTTAAACACAACACATGAAGATAAAGAGCCGGAGAAAGACACGGAATGTTCTGGAGCGGAGGAGTGCCGTCTCCTGCTCGGCAGCCAAGCAACTTAAAAGTCATTTGGCTAAACGTCTGCTGACAGTTTGAACTCAACCCGCTCGGAAACTCACATGTTGGAAAGACACAACATAAATTTCTTGCGCTTTCTGCACGCAACGGCGGAAGCTAACCCAACTCAACTCGCCCTTTTTTCAACCTTTGCACCTCAATTTGTGTTTGCGTTTGTTTTGCCTGACTCCAAGTGACATGAATATAAAAATCATATAAAACGCAATTGAATTTACTTCGACTGCAGTTCCGCCTGGGACTTAACCGCAAGGTATTTCCGCTGAGGTCTGCCCAGACGGTGTTGTCTGCGGAGAACGGAGTGGGGGCCTGCCAAACTGTCAAATTATTAGGAGTCCATTGCTTATACGATTGCATTTCCATATTTCTTATTAGCTGTCAACAGCTTAAACTTTTTATGACTTAATTAGTTTGAAAAAAAATTTGATTCGTTTAAAAGGAGTTATTTTATAAAGTTCTTAACTGGTCATAGAAGCAGAAAAATAAGCGATAGGAGCCTTAATGTGCTAAGGGGCTTTGCGACAGCTTTGCGTGGCAATGCAAGAGCACTTCTTCATTCTCGTCACTGACGATACTTTGATGTCGCAAAGAGGCCACATGTTGATTTTCAGCCAACTCTGGAAGAGTGGCAAAAAGAACAAGCAAGCATGTGGAACGTACGTTTTGGGGATGTTCGTTGGGGAAAAAAGACCCTAAGACCATAAGTGAGGAGGTGAAAGTGGGCTTGCGTTATTAAAGACTTCCGCTGCGTGTAGACTTGCATCCTGACAGATAACCCAGTGACCCCTGAAGGCCCTTTATTCTAGTGTCGAACAAAATTAGATTCAAACAGAAGTACTTACTGTGCGGAGGCGTCAACGTCATCGCAGACGACATGCCAGGAAAGGGCAGTGGCGACGGCGGATGCGGAGGTCCATCCGGTGCATTGAAGTGTCCTGGCAAACTCATTGGCGACGCCGGGGCAAACTCCTTTCCAAACTCCTTGCCAAAATCCTTTCCGAACTCCTTGCCCAGCTCCTTACTCAGCCGATTCATGCTCTCCTCGAGCCGTTCGTGAGCAGCCTGCCCGGGACATCCGCTTCCAGGACCACTGCTGCCCGGATGTCCTCCGTTATGACCTCCAAAGGGGGGCATTCCCATTGGCCCTAAAAGATTGCTGGCAAATACGTTGTGGTCTCGAGGATCACGGGGATCTCTTGGCTCCCGCTGATGCATGGCAGCTGCTGCCGCCGCAGCCGCCAAAGACATTTCCATTTGGTGCTCCATGTGGTGGAAAGGATGCTCGCCGGCTCCGGCAGCCGCCACAGCTGCTGCCGCGGCAGCGTGCATCTGCGCCTCCAGCGCTTCCATGTGGCACGGCGGGCTGTCCGGGAGTCCAGGTGGCCGAAGACCCGGCGGTGGAAAACTCAGGAGTCCGTTGTTGCCTCCAGAGCAGCTGGTGGGCGTGTGGATGGCTGTGGGGTTCGGATTGGCGTTTAGTTGGCGGATGTCCTTCAGAGACAGCATAATGCGCTGGTTGTTGTCCTGCAGCTTGCTGCTGTTGTTGTTATTGGACTCACAGTCAGACGAGTGGGCGGTGTTTCCGTCCTTGGGCTTCTTGGTGGTGCAGAGGTCCTCTGGCCCGTCACTGGGGCAGGGTGAGGGGGTGGGCGACATGGCGGTCGCATTTGCAGCGGCCACGGCAGCCTGTCGTCTCAGCTCGTTAGTTGTGTGAATAAGCTCTTCAATGTCCTGCTCCTCTTCCTCTTCCTCATGGTCCTGATCGTCGTCGTCCTCATCGTCCAGCTCGAGTTGATGGTGGCTTTCGTTGAGGTTAAGGCGATGATCGGGTATTTCTGGCTTTAGCGTCTGCTGCTCCTTCGACTGGTTTGTCGACGTTTCCGCTGGCGAGGAATCATTTTTCTGCGTCTCGCTTTGGATGTGATCTTGATCATGATCCTCGTCGTGGTCTCTTTCCGAACGCTCCAGCAGCTCGTGCTTGATCACAGTTTGCAGAGATTCCGCATCGGTCTTGTTCAGGGCAAAGTCGTGGGGAACATCGCCAGATCGGCGGCGAGGCCGTGCCTGCTTGCGTCGCGGCATGGGCGAACTGCTCCCCAACTCCTGATCGCTCTCTTGCTCGCGGTCGAAATCCTGCTCCCGCTTACGGCGAAGACTCAATGCAGGCATGGTGTTTGAGCCATTGCCAAACAGTCGGGCGGAGGGCATCATCAGCTTGCCCGACGCCGACGGTCCGGCCATCGAGGGCGATTCGTCATTGAAACTGGAGGACAGCATCGATGCGTCTAGCATTCCAAAGTCGTCGGGAGAGGCGGCCGGCGTGGGCGTGTGCTCGGGCACTGAACTCTCCACCAGTCCCCGCACCTGAAGCGACTCTCCAGCCTGAATAAGGGTCTGGAGACGTTGCTGGGGGACGCTGATCTCTCCGCGGTACATGAAGTCCACAATGGCCTGCACAACCCAGCCCCGAAAATCCTTAAGCACGATAACCGGGTGCTTGCAGGGGGTTTCCGCGAAAACGCGCTGGAAGAAGGGCGAGCAGGCAGAGAGCACCATTTTGTGTGCACGGATTGAAGTTTCTGCGCAAACCAGGGTCACATCCACCAGCGTCTTGGTCTGCAGCAGTGCATCGAAGGCCCGCAGGATGTGGTTTTGGTGGTTGTTCCAGCGCAGACTGTAGTGATCCTGTGGGGCCGAGTTTGCTCCGCTTGCCCCTCTCGAGGGGGGTGTGGTTGGCGGACTGTGTTCACAGGGAGACTCCGTTTCTACCGCCGCCGTGGCTGCTTGACTCATGTTCAAGGGCAGAGGTGGAGGCGTGGGCGGCGTCGTTGGTGGCGTAGAGTGCATCGGGGCGTGATCGTTGGTCGGCGTCTTGGCCAAAAGCGGCAGCGGAATTTGGAGCGGCAGAGGAGGCTGTATGGGCGCCACCTGACGAGCGAAGTCGGTCATGGGAAGCGACGTCAGTAGGCGATGTTTAATCAACTCCTTGTCGGCGTCCTTTAACATGCCCCGTCCCAGTCACGTGCAAGGTGCTTTGCTTGTCTGAGAAAGGAAAAAGCGGGGATAGAGAAAGAAAAAAGTTTTTAAGCGAGAGACGAATAAGCAAAGCTTAAGGATAATGCCGGGCATAATGTATTCGTATTCATGACATATGCTGTGAGGTATCTCTAAAGTACGGTACACACAGTGCGATAATATGTTAATGAGTCGCTGCATATATCATTTTTCTGTTGAGGAGCCAAAGCATAGGAAAGACAAAAGCCAAAAACAGACATTAGCTGTAGAAAGAAAAAGAAAAAGCCAGGGAACAGACACCTGAAAGGTGTAGCAATCACAGTTGCTACGTGTCGTGTCGTATATCCTCGAGGATATCACATGCAGATGTGTGATGTGTGATAAAGGCGCTCATTCCCCCCTCATAATTGGCTCAGCATTCGTCTCCTCTGGATTTTGTTTTGCTTTGCTTAACCGTGCCCAAACAAGGCACAGTGGAATGAATGAGGTAATGCAAATCAAAAGAAATATCCTTTGCTTTTTGCTAGACCCAACTTTTAGTCACCGGCAACTCATTTGGTAATGTGTTTAAAATATCAAGTAAAGATCAACATAACATTTTTGTAATACTCGAAACGCAGATTGAATTTCCTGGATCTGCTTTATTTTATAAATAAGCAATTGCCACATTTAGTGCGAGCATCTAATTAATTCAGCGACTGTCTGGCACGGCTTCGCACCCCATATTCTCGGATGTGAGAGTTTTTAAAAGAGTCACCAGCTGCCTGACTACGTCCGCAAACTTGGCAGTCCCTCACACTGACTTCTTAGGGCAAAATTAAAAAACTTTGGTAGGAGTGCAAGCAAAATAAACATTTTTATTTGCTGTAGTTGCTTCATCTTTGGCTCGCCTGTCTACCTTTTGGGAGCGATTGTAGAGTAGTAAGTGGTGGGCGGACGGAGCTTAAAACCGCATATTAACACATGCTTCTCCACACCAGGACTTTTTGCTGGGAACGAAACCAGAGCCAAAGGATAACCACGCTCGAATGCAACAATGTGCAATTAGCAGCGAGCTGCTAGGCGCCTACCTCGTTTCTTTCTCGGGTTTGGATTGCCCCTTTTTTTCTCGTAACTCATTTGCGGTTTGCGGCAGCTGAGACAACATTTTTATTTGTTTATTTTGCTTTAGAGTGGCGACAGGTAAAAGCAAGTTAGTGGAACGCCGAGAAAAGAAACTGTCAAGTTTTTTAATTAATGGTAGAGTAAGCCAGTGCGGAGTGGCTAAGGATATCACATTAAGGGTATGCATTTAAAATATTTAAGTTTTATCGGGAACCATTTTTTTGGCTAGTTCCATCTTTAACCATAAACCTTTCACTTTAATTTTTTAAGCATTAAATAATGCTTTAGGTAATTTTGTATGTGCTTTTTCAAAAAAATATACATAATGTTGAATAATGTCACATATGGGACTTATGCAATTTGGGAAATGTTTTTTATAGCAACACAAGTTAACTTCAAATTTTGTAGCTGGACCACAAATTTGATGCATTTTTAACTGACTATTTGTTTAAAATAATCATTTCCAAAAATATTAATTTTATCAAACCTACATACCATTTTTAAATTTGCAGTATATCTGAAATGTTCAAACGATACTTCTTTTTTGATTTGCACTTCCACTATCTATTTTTCAAATTAACATTTTCACTTTAATCCTTTTATATTTGGCAATCGTCAATCCATTGAAACAGGTGCAATAAATTTACGTAGTCACTATTCAATAAATTGCTAACGAGTGCGAGTTCACGCAGCTCGATCGTAACACGGTCTTGCCGAGGGTTTGTAACAAACTGAGCTATATCTATGCAAATAAATGCACAGCAAGTTAGCAATGGTGCTCACCTATGTGAAAATTAACATTTTCACTTTAATCCTTTTATATTTGGCAATCGTCATTCCATTGAAACAGGTTCAATAAATTTACGTAGTCACTATTCAATAAATTGCTAACGAGTGCGAGTTCACGCAGCTCGATCGTAACACGGTCTTGCCGAGGGTTTGTAACAAACTGAGCTATATCTATGCAAATAAATGCACAGCAAGTTAGCAATGGTGCTCACCTATGTGCGAGCGGCCCTCACCACACCCCGCACACACGCAACCCTCAAAAACCACCATACACCACGCACCAAACCACACAATGCGTGCATGTGTGAGTCGGGGTGAGCTTGATCGACTGAGATTCGCTCTCGCAATTCTCTTACTCTGCTGGTCGAAGGATTCCTCTCTTGGTCAGTCGTACATGTGATAATCGGGTGCGTGATCGTATATGTTGGCACACACATACATCATAATAAACAAACAGGAGAAAGGGCAGACCTGCCGCACAGGTAGATTTGCAGCGTGCTGGGTATTTTTCCCTAAATGGCTGCTGACAGGTCAATTTGAGGCACTTTTGTATGTTTATGTGACCATATCGATCCTTTAATTTTGCAGGCAATTTTCGGAGAAATGATTTTGGGTTTCATTTAAAATGTTTGCATGTTTATGAGGGGCGCGATATTCTTAACACTCTACACACAACAGTTATTTCCACACGAAACTTTCTTGGTTTCGAAAATATTTTTAGAGGGCTTAACAATTTAACTGCTTTCAGTTCACTCAATTCAAGACTCATACAAAATTAAAAATGGACTGATATCTACATTACTTTTTGTTATAGCTTAAGTTGTTAATTGATTTTCTAAACTTGATTCTTTAATTAATAAAATATAGGTTACCTAAGAATTGTTAAAAACTTTGAAAGCTTTTTTATTAGTATTGGGCTCAACGATTCAACTGTAAATGGTAACTTTTAAACAGTTTCCAAAACTATGAAAAAGTGTAAAATAAATATTTCATATTCTAAAAAGTCTGTTAAACACTTGCTAATTGTTTGATTCTTATTTTTTATTAAGGAACCCGCGTTTATTTTTAAACATACTTCTCGATTAAATAAATATTGTATTTATTGGCGGCGGCGGTGTAGACGACCGCTGCGCATCGTAACGGTTAACGGGTAATTCTCGACGTATGTGGGTGTCGCGTGTATCTTTCGAACCGTTCAAACGTCACGAAGCGACTAATTCAAATGATGTCGGCCGGCCCGAAAAAACACAGCTACGGCGTCGCAGCCAACAGAAGCGCCAGCAGCAGAGGCGGCAGCGACGGCACATACGCGCTGCTCCCCACTACCCCCCCTGTTGCCACGCCCCCTGCCCGCGTGGGCAAAAGCCGCCCACGTACGCGCACACGTATGAGCAGCGGGCCACAAACAGTCGGAGCCTGCGAAACAGAGCTCACATGAGGATGCGGCGTTCCGTTCGGCAGGACGAAGCTGGGTCGGATCGGATTTGGAAGCTGGCGGCGAGGCCAGCAGAGGCAGCAGCAGCGGCAGAGACGCCGACGTCCTTACTCCTTCATCATATAAAATATATATTTTCCCTCATCAAAACAGCAGCTGCGTGAGGCCGGAGGAGGAGGATGTCCTCGCACGTCACACCGAAAAAAATTTATTATTTATATGTTTATACGAAATACATTTGCATACACATGCGTATCCGAAGCCGAGCAGAAGCCGAGTGATACGAGGCGGGCCGAAAGGACACGAAAGGAGCAAAAAAGAGCACAAAAGAGCGAAACGCCCGCACACCGACATCCCTTCGTGCATGCAGAAACACACACACACACTTATCCATGTGGAGGCTCCAAAAGTCCGTAAAGAGTAATAGTCACCACCAGACAACAGCAACAACAGCAACAACAACTGGAAGGACTCACTCCATCGTGTTATTGGCCCACATGGAGTTTACTCACGACCCACAGTTGTCACACGTTGGAACCGCCAACTGCGCGGGAGTGTAACATTTTTAACAGGCCCCCCAAAAGCGTTGACGCCGCAGTTGGCGTCAGCGTCAGCGTCGACGGCAACATATCCCTTTTTTGCCAGCTTATGGAAATTTCAAAACCTGCGAGTTCAGTTTTTCCCGCTGTCGTTGTCGAATGGGGGAAAGTGGCACAGTGTGCGAGAGGAAGAGGGAGAAGCTGAGAAAGAGACAGACGGCAGTTCCGAAAGAGAGCGCACGAGAACTGAACAACCAACGTACGTGGGGGTGTATCTGTGTGTGTGCCCCACACATGCACAACTCTTCTGCTCATCTTCCAGGGAAAGCGGCAGCTCTGCTTTTCAAGCTTTTCCAGCGGCGACGCCGATCTGCAGCTCTGCTGCAGCGCTGCCACGACTGTTGGTGCTGTCCTTGTCGCATGTGCTCAGTTTTTAATATGTTATCTATTCCGTGGCATGCATGGGGGCTGCCTTTACATAGGAGCTTGGGGAACAGAGCGCAAGAACCCTGGCGTTGGCGCAGAGCCACAACAAAAAAATCATTTACACAACATAATACACACATAGCAGTCATAGTACATTTGTATGTTGCATATGTCTCTCGCTCTCGGGCATGTGTGCGAAAGAGAAATGAAAAACAAAAAATGTTTGTATGTACATCGCGAAGTTCGGAAAAACCAACCCCTAGCTCAGCGCGATTTTTGTGGAAATCGGAAAAGCGGTTGTGGGAAACTCGACGGAAGGTGGAGGGTGGATGTGAGTGGATGTGTATGTGTATGTCAGCATGTGTGACTGTGTTATTGTGTTTGGGCCATATGAGGACGTTTTTGCAACATTTCGATTTGTTGGCGCAAATCTCTCGCTCACCACTACAGGACTAGATGAGACAGGATACGGCACTCAGGACTCGCGTATATACACACGCCCACATATGTGCTCGGATGGATTAGGAGAGGTCAGCCGTATGTTGGCAACCGAACATCGACATTGGTCGCTGCCGGCTCCTAAGAGCGAGACTGACGTATACATAAAATGGAGCGAGCAAACAAGAGGAGTAACTCTTTCTGCCAAATCCATGACCAACTTTCCCCACTTTATTTGGAAATGTTTTGTATCTATCCGAGCAGATCAAGCCTATGGACTTTGTAAAAAAAATCCTAAAAGGGTTGTCTCCTTAAAGCGGCTATTTTACGCTTTTTTTTTTTTTTCTTCTATTCATATTTTGTTGGCTTCGGTTCCATTTTTCCAGCCTAGTCTCGTCGCTTTTGTTTGCCGTTCTTTGCATTTAATTATGTTTTCCCTTTGGTAGTTCATTTGCATTTTATGATTTGTTTGCATGGGCTTTGTTTCCAGGGCTCAGTTATCGCCATACATTTTAATTGTCTTTCTTCGATTTTACTGAACGTCTCTGGCAGTTCAATGCTTGAGCTGAACAGTCAGTGACTGGCTCCGTGGCTGCGGTGCCCTCTTTGATTCGGCTCAGGCGTGTGCCACCTTTGATGCTCCACAATTATACTGGACGCCCTACCATTCTTAATAATTTTTGTTTTTCGTTAGCATTGTTGTATTTTGTTTTTTTTCTTTCGATATCGAAAAATGATGGAAGCCTATTTAATTCTACTGATTACATCTATTTCGCCGTCTGTATCTTCATGGAGTATGCAATGGTATACTCGAATTACTATCAAAATTGTTGATGAAATCGATCGATCAGGCTTACTTGATTACCAAAATAGTGGGGAACATGTCGCTAAGCTATCGAGGTTGGATTCAGATCTGAACAATCTGATCTGAGGGGTAGAAATCATATCGTATTGCGAAGTAAAAACCAAAACTGTACGCATGCGCGCATCGATTATGCAAATTCTACGAAAAAAAAGTGCCGCGTTTCATATGCAAATGCAATTCAGACAAAGGGCAAATAAAGGATACGTTTACACATTTTGTACACCTTACAACAAAAAAGAGAAAAGGAACATTTTCAAGGGGTGGCAATAGTCTGTGCCCGGAAAACGGATGCACTTCTCAGCTGCGTTCGTTTCATGGGATTTATTTGGAAATTATGCAAATTAAGTTTCCAACTATTTCGATATTCGATTCGACTGAGCAGAGTTCACTAGAGCTGTTCACGTTGCTCAAATCGCTGTATGCAGCGGGTGCCTGACGCGGTCTGGTCCCAACAGCGGCTTCTGCGTCTCTGTCTGCGTGGGCCTGGTTGCAGAAGCCGAGTTAAAAGGTACTTTTCCCGAGCGCGCTTTTCCTCGGTGCCACCCCTTCCGCGCGATTTCCGCGGCACACGTGCGCATGTCTCCGGTCGCTACTATGTTTTCCTTTTTTCCGGAATTTTCTTGGATGCTCAATTTTTCACGCTCGCGAAAATGAGCGGACTCGGTGCTGGCGGGGATGCGCCCTTTCTCTCTCGGTCTTCTTTTTCTTCTCTTTCCTTTGGCTTCCCATAACATTAAAGGCTTGAAAATTATGTAGTGGGAGGAAAAAATGCTTGTAGGTGCTCCTTCTAGTGATAAAAGGGTTCTTGACTCGCCTGATAATTATAAAATGTATGAAATGGCTTTGTATGGGTTATATACGAGGTCCGCCAAGCGTGCGAGTGCGAAGGATGCTGAAGCTTTATGGTCTGTTTGCTACTCGAGATGCTCTGCAGGGTGGGGTGCAGGATCCGCCATAACTAATTAAGAGCTCACAAGTTTGCCGCCGTCCGCTGCCAGTGACTCGGCGGAGCGTGTTTCGATAGCTTCTATCTGCTAAAAACTTCTCTATTGCGATGGGGTAAGCAGAGGATAGAAGGCGGTGGGGATGCTCTTGGGGATAGGGTCATTATTGATGCATGTTAACGAGATATCAGGTGGCTTACAGATATCTGTGTCGTGGCGCCTCAGTTTCTCACAATCCTAATGTCAGTTTATGGGTGAGACCATCTATTTCTCTCTAACACAAATAAAGCAACGGCTTCATATTTTATTTAATTATTTTAGGAAATTTCTGGTGTGTTGAATAAAGGCTTAAGCATATTTCATACAAACAGAACATTAAAATACCAAGCCGTTTTCCACCCGCCCATTTTATACGAGTGCATTTTCCAGCCAACTCAAAAGTCTGGCAAAAAGTTGACAAGGTCCAGGGTGTGCAAAAAGAAGCATAAAAACAAAGCTCTTAAAAAACAAAGGCATATCTCAGCGGACAGTGGTGGAATAAAGGTGAAAAGAAGACGAAAAAATCAATGCGCTACAAGTGTAAATACAACTTGACCACTAGACGAGGCACCACAGCGTTGGCAAAAAACAGAGGCAAGAGACTGGCAGCTGGATGGCCGGCCAAGTCCAGTGCTAGAACAGGAGCGCAGAAATCAGAAGCAGGTTGCTCCGCACAAGCGAGAAAATGCGCCAGAATAAGCAGGAAAAGAGGAAAAGGAAAAACTCAAGCCCGAGAATGGAAAAGCTAAAAAAATTAAATATGATTAAAAGAAAATAAAAAGGAATCCGACGGAGGCGGGTAAACGGGACAGGGGCAGGGAGAAATGGATGGCGAATGCGGGAAAAGTTTGCCCAAGAAATACGCCGGGGAGCCAAAAGCAACAAGCGGGCGATTCGCTGGAGTAGAGCGAGATAGCTTTCTGATGGCGAAGAGAAAGGGACTGCACCGCGGCAGATGCATCGCAGGCACGTAGACCAAAACCCACAGGGGGAAGCTGCTCTCCTCCAGCACAAGGCGGAGAAAAGTTGGCGCGACTCTTTGCCGTCGTTGGGCAAGTGGAAAGCGTCACTACCACCTCTGAGCTTCACACAAACGGCAGGCAATAAGGACATGCATAGCAAACATCAACATCAAGAACAGCGCCAGCAACAAGAACAAAAAATATGAAATTAAAAAAGGCGGCTACTGCGCCAGCCGTCAACGCTATTTTCATTTTGCCACTGTTGACAATGTCAGCCTCTCCAACGAGCCTGGTCAGGATACTTGACCAAATTAAAACTGACCAAAGCAGAAACATTACGTTTAGTTATAGGTTTTATGGCAATGATAGCATGACGATAAAAAGGAAAGTTACTTCGTTAAATAAAGGCTTTCGTTTCAGCTTATTAGCAAGATCTCCTGTCTTCACATATTATTTACAATTTGTTGCTGATTTATAATTTTTAATAAACTTTTTTTACATATATAAATGCTTATTTTGTGTAGTCTTTTTTTCATCGTATCGTGTCAACTGAACTGATGTTGCTAGACAGTTGAAATTCTTTCCTGTGCTTTTCTTGCCCGCTCCTGCCGATTTTTCATTAATATTGTTTACCAAAGCATTTTTCGTCCTGAGAGCAGCTGTCTTGTTTCGTGAATTATCCCTGGTTGAAATCTACTTGAGAAACAGAAACCGTTGCCATGGCTATGGCCGTGCTCATGCTATATTTCCACCGATTCACTGTTCCCCAATCCCCACCACGGTCCTGTCATGTCCGTCTTCCTTGTTCGCCTTTAGTTGAAATTTGAGCTCAAAGACAATAGCCGAGTTTTTTAAATAACTTGCTGGGCATAGAAACATATTACGATTTGAGTGGGGGTGGGCCAAAGATATGTGGACATTCTGGCCTTGGTGATGGCTGGCTCCGCTCCTACTCTCCCCCATATTTTCATTCATTTCCTCGTCTTTATATATCCTAACTTCTGCTACTTCCTATTACTCCAGAAATTATTTGTGCCTTCGTCTCAGAAGGAAAAGTGGTGAAGAAATTTGAAGGCATTCGGTTTAATACATGTTTCATGTGTACAGTTATTTTACCATCTATTAAATATTTTGCATGGTTTTTTTTTTGCAACTTAGAATTTGTCAGAAATAGCTATGGCGGAAGTGTGGTAAACAGCCAAATTTATATGTACCGTTCTTGTTTGAAAATTGTTTTTAAAGTTTGTTTACTAACTTCTTTATATTTTATTTTCTTTTGCCCATCATTATCGGACTAATAAACCGTTCTTCTGAGTTTTTTATGCTGCCCAATTCTCTGGACGGTCCTTGGTGCCTCTCCCCAACCAATGAGTTCATTTGTGAGGCGACAAAGGAGCGAAAAGTGAAAGTCGGTTCCCCAGGGGAAGAAATTAAGGGAAGACTTTTCATACCGAACTGATATACTTGCAAGGCAGAAGTGTTTTCGAACTCATCAGCGGACGGTTGAGGATTCGGAAAAGTGTGCGTTGGTAGGCCCCCTTCAGCTCGCCATTGCTTTTTCATCACAGACCCATCCATTAGTTGGCGACTGGCGCTGCGCACACGCACATACACATTTATATACGACTACTCCCCTTTTCTCCTCGCTTTTCCATTTCCCTTTTCCCCACCAATCGTCGTATTTTCTCGGCGTCGTCATCGTTATCGTCACCTATCCCGCTCCCGCGTATGTGCAAAAGTTTTTTCACTGGCGGTGCTTTCGTTTTTTTCCACGTTCACCCCCCACACGAAAAGTTCGTCGCTGTTGCTGATGAGAGACACACTTATACACAATTATAAACGTAAGAGCCCGTATTATCGAATGTTTGCGTATTTATGTACCTCACATAATGTAACCTCTCGGTGCCTGCTTCCCCAATGGGATCTGAGTTTCCAAGCCCTTCCCTGTTGACGGCTTCGTTTGAGATTCCTCAAGGCGGTTGTGCTTGTACTTGGACCGGATTTTTCGTTCTTGTGGGGAACAAATAATAATTTTTAATCTTGAATAATGTTTGAATAACTGTTTTCTCCTGGATTGCCATATGGCAAATATTTTTTAAATTACTGTTCATAATGCAAATCTCTTTACATATTACGAATAAGTGTGAAAGTGAGTGCTATCAATGTATTTTTTTAAGTAAATTTGGCAAAACAATCTTAGCTTGGGCTGACACGTACATATATGGGAATTGTTCACTGTACCAAAATAAACCTAGTACTTAAATCAAAGAGTCAGCGGAGAAATGTAAATTATTTAGTATGATACCTTTTATAGTGTGACTTAGGGCTTGGTCATTCACATACATTAAGCCGAATCGCTATCGCGCATTATAACTCGATCATAACTTATACAGTAACTACACATTCCCATAGCCTCACATCATTCCCTTATTACAAGTTCAGCTTTCCCCTCCCTCGCTGCAAACTCGAATGTGAACACATTTAAGAACAACAAAAGAAAATTTAAGTTTTTCACACAATTGAATGAGTTTTTCACACGCTTAAATTATAGTTCCAGTTAGTTTCTTATTTCGGGTAGTCGCCCAATGCGTCCGTCCCATATGCCTTCACATGAGCATACATTTCGTGGTGGGAGTGAGTTGGGTTAAACTCAACAAAACTGCTATCTAGGCTAATTTAAATTTTCGTCTTCCCTTAAAGAAAGTTGACCAGGCCGTGTCTTGTGCGCTGCCTCATTAACTTGGGCACATAGTTTAGTGTTCAGGGTCTTCCCTAGACGCCCCCGCCGCTTTCTTATCGCCAAGATAAAAATCGATTCTAGCGGTCGTCGGCACCGCCATCAACTGACCAGCAAGTCGGCGGACAACTTTCCTAACTTAACCTTTATTGTCCGAAAGTTGTTCTTATTACTCTGGTATCTTCTTTTTTCTTTTCAGCTTTCTTTCGGTGGACGAAAAAATGTTCCGAGGTCAATTTACATTCTGCGAGTACTGAGAGTGGCCTTTAAAGTTGGTCATTCGTCGCCATCGCCCGCTTTAAGCGATGTTTATCTCTGTCATAATATGCGCTGGGAATCACCTTAAAGTAATATTATCAGTGCCCTGTTTCCCGGGAGAGCCCCTGCCCGCTCTTATTTCGTTTTACTTTGTTTGAGGGTGGAGTTTTTAAGCCTCATATTTCTGCCAGGTTTCCTACTGCCCGCTACTGTTCTGTGATTATATTGTATTTCTTTTATTCGAGAAATGCTGCTTTTATTGGACTCTCTATTTTGCTTTTTACCAGATTAGTAGTAGTCTTTCTTTTTTGGACAATGGTTACTCATTGTTTTTAATTGCAATTCAAGATCCGCCTACTGAAGCCGCCTTTGGTGAGTTGCAAAGAAAACTTATGATTAAATTCTTGTAATGTTAATGTCTAGAGAAACAAATATTTGTCAATTGCACATCCAGCTCAAAGGAAAAATTAATATTATTTTACCATTTCAGATGGAGCAGCGCAAGACTTTCCCAACTTTCCTTGGCCATTTAAAACTTGTTGGTGTTCTTGAAATAAACTTCAGTCAATCTTCAAGATTGCTCACACTTCTATATTGAAATATGACAGGAAACTTTTAATAGAGTTATCTTTGTAATAAGAAAACGCAATTAAAGATTGGTCGTCAGCTTCAGAAACCTATAAAGTGATGCCGAAGAATTGAAAATGTTTAAATGAACCGATAAATTTTCCAACTTTACGATTAAAGATATAACTCTAAAAGCTGATTACTGTATTTATGTGCAACATTTTGACTGTTGAGCTCTGTTCAGTTAGATCTGCTCTAGGCAATCGTAGTTATTAGCGTTTCCCATAACCTTCAAACCAAGGCGCCGCCTTGCATCCTATTTTGGTGTCAGGGCTATTGGAGTCTTACTATCAATACCTTGATTTGCCACACCCCGGCACATGTGGGCCGCAGTTTGTGTGTTTTGCCACACGTGCAGCGATCCTCGAACAATGAACAATTGACGACTCTGTAAACCAAAAAATTGGCTTATGCAAAGGCCAGACTTGGGTCGTACCAGAATAAAAAATGAATTAATTTAAGTAAAATAATACATACTATAACATTTATAGCCTTATTGCTTTATTGTTCGTACAGTAATATTATTAAAATCGGGGTCTGCAGCCAGCTGCATGGCATCGTCAGTAAAATCAACTTCAGTATTCGCAGATGCCCAAGGCATCTAATTCTATGGGTGAAGGGGAAGAGATCATTACGTTAGAAGTGGGAGCTGCTTGCCTCGAATGGCGAGTGTCAAAAACTAGCTTTAGCAGCCCGATAATATCCCGAGTCCATCTCTAGACCACATAAAAAGCGGGGACCTTACAGTGATCTACCAAGGTAAATGATTCTTAGCCGTGGTGTGGTCCATTGTTTGTCCATTGTGTGCCGTAGGCAGGGGAATGCTTTTGTTGGCATAAAAGGAATAGCCAAAAGGAATTTGTGCCACATGTGAAAGGGGCTTTGTCAAGCACATTACATCATCATCATACTCATTGGAAACAAATTATCCTTATCGAGATGCTTGTCGGTGACCATTGTCTAGACTTGTGACTGAGCCATGTCTAAATAGAGGATTATCCTAGCGCCAGGATTAGCCAGCCTTTGCCGTGATCTGGGCTAATGTTCATTGTCCCAGTTTCTACTGCAGGTCAGACAATAGCGAAATCAAATAAACATTAGCATCAATGAATGCCCAAATCCTTTACCAGCAAAAGTTAAGATTACCATCGTCTAGCCAGGGGGGGGTGGGATTTTTTTTTGTCAGGTTCCTGTCGAGGAACGACGACACGCTATTAGTGACCACAAGACAGGAACGACTAATCCCTCTACACACCAAAAATTAGGTCAGTCTGCGTAGCAGGAGATATGGGTTCACGAGAGGGAAGGGCTTCTGTTTGGGAAGCGCCAGATAATCATCAAAATTAGGCAGGATCAGTATTAAAATATGTCGTCCTATTAAAAAACATTTCGTCCTTATCGATAGGCATCAACCAACGATATGACAGAACAAATATCCTGGCAGTTTTTGAAAACTGAGTGAGACGATAAACTAATCCCACAATTGTCAACAGTTACGCATTGTCCTATGACCCACATATGAAGATTTTCTGGCCCCATTCGCATATTTGAAGACTTTTCCTTTGCAATAACGTAACACGTATCTGGAGTAAATCTGCCTTTCGCACTGAAGGTTGGCTTCAGTTTTGCCGGCTTCCAACTCGTCTGGCATCTGGCCGATTGCAAAGAGTTTGTGCAAGTCCACTTGCAAAAAGCTGTTGAGCCGAACCAAACCCACTATCAACATTTTGTACCCTTGGCATATCCCAGGGCTACAGAAGCGGCATCTAAAGCAGAAAACAAAACCGAGTGCCGGCGCTTTGGCTTTTATTGCTTCATTTCGCTGTGCGATTTGTTTTGATTTCAGCAGTTTGATAACCTTTTTGTTGGTTTGTATTGTTTTTGTTATTAGTAATTGCTGTCAATTCCCTGAGGATATGACGTTGTATGCTATTCATGTCTGGTTCACTCGTTTCTTATTGTGTGACTGCTGGTGTATTTCCTTCTTCAGCCCCTTACACCCCTCTTATCTCACTCGTTTTCTAGTCCAACGTTATATATAGACTTCGACATTTGCTGTCATGTTAGTCAAGGAATTATTTTGTGTTTTGGCTTTTGACATTATATGTGTTTATTGATTGCAATAACTTCTTGATATATAAATAGGAGATTTGAAGATTGATAATTTGTTATCATAGAGCCAATAACACCTCAACTAATTGAAAAGTGAAAATATTCGCAACGTTGGTTTGCTTGCTGTGCATATTTCACAACATAAGTTTACTGTCAGGGACAAAATAATGAGATAACCGACCTCTTAAACTCTTGGCAACATCTAATTGAACTTACCTTCAAGCTTAAGCCGCATGGAATTTTTGGAACTGGCCAAGTTGAAGGTGCTCATTGAAACATCGACGCGGGGGCTTGTCAGTGCCGATTAACATTCAATTAAGATGTATTTAAAAGCTAACTTAATTTGAGTATTGAAAAATACTCGCAGTTCTTTATTATTTATTTGCGATGTGAACTTATGCAAACATTGTAAAAATCTTAGTCGGCGACCCTCACAAAGACACACGGCATTTCTGAAAATTTTTCTCAACTTTTTGTTGCTCACTGCTTATTAAATGAGAAATGCTAAATACAATATTGGCCATTTGCATATTATGTTCCCGAATACATGCCCCATTCAATTCATTTTTTTGCCAGGTTAAGTAAAAAATTGAACATTTGCATTCGCGTGAGTTTGAGGTTAATTTATTTCTTTGCTTTCAGGGATGTTCAGGCTTTCGATTTTTCTATGTTAACTCAATCCATTAAATTTCCATTTCACTAAAACTATTTAAACGGTTTTCTGATTAGATTCAAGACGGAACTTCCGACGGCGCTTGAACGTTTGATACTGTTACGATATTTGCTCACATTACGATATCGACTTGCGCTTCCAATTAGACTGTGCTGTGCGCCTGCGCGTCAGGTTCGCTTCGCGTTTGGCCCGAAACTGAGTTAGCTTGAATCGGCCAAGATCGGCCACAGCCACTATACAAGTTCGGCTTAAGCTGAAACCGGTGCTTATGGTGTAGTTTGTGTTTTTGAGCGTTTTTAAAGTTCCCTGGTTGGTTGGCCAACTTGCAGAGAGTTTCGGAACTGGTTTTGGCCACATGGCTCCATATTCTCTCTTGCTGCTTCTATTACAGTCGTGGTTAATGTTTTGTTGGCCCGACTAATTGGTCAGCGGTCTTCCCCGTTGGCTCTTGAGCAATTAGTTTTCGTTCTAATTGGTCAGAAATATATATTGTCCGACATTTGCCTGGACAGTCAACAACAGTGTTGACCTTAGCAAAAAAAGCAAAGTGCCATCTGATCTGGTTTTTGCGGGTGCTGTCAATACCCAGATTGCATCTTGATGGAATGGGCAATAATATATATATATTTTTTTTTAAGTTTTTATTTTCTGATTCAGAGAGGCTGCACGTTAATTGAGTTTTCATCTGGCTTTAGATCAATGCAATGGTGCGAAAAGGTTGTAGAATACTTGATTTTCATTACCGAGGTTGAAATTTGTTGAGTAAAATTGTAATTAATTTGGAAAGCAATTAACAGGCTATGTTCCGATGCATTGTTTTAATGTGTGATCGAAATCAATACCAGAATTTTAAATTAATTTCGCTAGAAAATTTTGCGGTTTAAATCCGGTCGCAAGGCTCATGTTCTGTAAAGGCAAATTTTCTATTCCCAATGCTGCCGCCATGGTATAATACCATTGTGATCAAGCTGCAACGGGAATAGTTTCAGGCATCAATTTCGGAGGCAGCGGAGGGAACGTTCGCGGCAGCGGCCACAGTGGCTGCTTCAACAGCAGCAGCAACACGCGGGGTATTTAGGCCCAAACAAACAGCAACAAAAACAAGAACCGCAACAATGCAATGCGAGCAAATAAATCGTGATCACGTGGTCAAGAGGGCCAGCCCAGAGCGAGGGTTCTGTAGTGTAGGTGGAGTTGCTGGTTGAGTACGCCAGGAACTGCACTGAACTCAACTCCTTCGTAACTCCTGCAGCAATAAACGTAGCGCTTGTCTCGACTGATAAAGCCACACAAAGAGCGAAGTGATCTACTAACAAAAACAGCAAGCACAACAACAACATCAAAAACAACAACTGCTGCAACAAGATCATGTTCGTCGTGTCATACGAAAAAAAAAAAATTCAATGAGAGAAGGGAGCCAACCGTGCTCTGAGGGTAGAGCTCAGAACCAACCGATCGCATACACAACACGCTTTTGTCACCCCCGCAACTCCTTCAGCAGTCGCCCTCCGTCCGCGCCCAATCATTGTCATCATCTTCATCGTCGTGGTGGGGCATTCAAATTTGGCGCTTGAATTTGTTGCAAGTTCAGAGTTGAAGCTGCAGCTGCCGCGCCGGGGAGTCGTCGCCGGCGCGCTGCAGAAACACAACACAACCAGAACCCACCAACAGTGCATGTCGCTGAGGCTGAAATCGAAATCAAGATCAGAACATAAAAACTAGAAGATCCGAATCAGCAGCATCATCGGCCACGCCGTACGGATCAAAACGAAGGGAAAGGTAGTCCGAGTTTTAGCGTGTGTGAGTATGCCGACTTCCCAGTTGAGTACAAGATTTCGATCGGAGGCCGCATCGTGACGCACAATGTGGTCATAGCGAAACTTCCTAGTTAGAGGCAGTTGCAGATGGAGCCCAGCCGACAATAAGCGCAGCATCAAATTTGATTCTAATTGTCGGCGCTGGTGTTCCGTGTCCAGGTTGATCAGCTGGTGCATACAACGATGCATACCATCATCATGCCACAACCGATTTGTGCTCCCAGATCAGGTCGTCCGTCTACGGGCCCCTTTTGTTGGGCAGTTGGCGATTTACTTGTCTATCAGACTCTCTTTATCGGCGCATCAAGCGCCAAGCTATCAAACACACAAGTAGAAAAAGACTGGGCTTGGGGTCAGATCAGTTGTACCTTTTTAATAATAGAAACAATTTGCAACTTTTCCCCCTCGCCCGTTCCAACGAAGGAAAGTTAGCTGACACACATTTCTCTCAACTTAAATCTGCAGCAAACAATGGTCCAGACCCTCGGCCAACATGCCAGCGCTGATCCCTTTGTATCTTTGCCTTTGCGGCATGTTGCACGCGTGATTAGCAGCTCAAGACCACAACAACGCCGATAAAGCGAAGACCAGACGTCTCTCGTCAGGCATATGCGCTGATCCAAGCTCAGCAGAAACTAATCGAGATTAAACACCAGATCAGCGGATCAAACACCAGACCCCACTGCCAAGTCAAACAACAGGTAAAGCGATCCAAGCGCCCTGAAATGCTTTATTTGGAACTCTTGAGCGAGAGACAACAGTCGAGCTGCCCAGGGCCCAGCATGTGAGCGCTTTCAAATTGTTTCAAGTGTGAAGATCAATTTCATGGCACGTTACTGGGCACTTCGGGGAAAACTTCTTCTAGATCTTCCTCTGCTGACCCACCCCATTTGCATAAATTTGAATACAATTGACGAATTGTAGTTTGGGTATTTGTCTGTTTTGTCTGGGGTTATAATGTGTCTATTATATTTTCACCCATTGTAGTTGCTGGGGAGATAGTGTGAGAAATTTTGTAGAACTTTGTGTGAACGAACCGTGGAAGCGTATCTACGTATTCGTATCTACGTTTCTGTGGCGTGCCTACTATTGATCCATCATCGGACTGGATTTGAACTTTAGTCGGTAATTAGACAAATTTAAATGTCATCAGAAAGTTCAGCGCACCACAGAGGAAAGGGGGCTCTCATAATCGACGCCGATGGTTTATTGTTACGCGAAAAGATTTCGACACTAAAAGCTGGTTGCAGGCAACTGGACGTGGAGCGACTCTTCAAACTAATCAGATTGACCCAGTAAGCCAGTTGACCGAACCGACTTGAATTTCGGTTATTGGGATTGGGTCCATGCTACCCGTCAACATTATTATTTGCCTTGTTAACTTGTCTGCACGAAATGACATTTTACAGCTAAATTTGCCGTCTGGACAAGATTTCCCAAGACCACTGGCATCTGGTTCAGCTAACGAAGCGATGTCGGAGCGTGGAAGATGTCCAAGCTCTTGCTGGTGCCAAAATCGATTTTGCAAGCATTGATCTCCAAGCACGCGGCTCTCGGCTCTCAACCCGTATCCCTTTTTTATTTGCAACTTCGTTCATCTGTGGCTTATTCTCTCTTCGATGTATCTAACTAACGAAGTCTCAGAGATGCTTGAAATTCGATTCTGCTCTAAATAAATCATAGACCTGTTAATGTACTTTCCGGATTTTGATTCGTTTGATTCGGCCTGAGAGCCCATCGACAGCGCTCTGCCTATGCTTTGAAAGTCAATGTAAAACGGGGACCGCTTTAACTCTTCAATGGGGCTTTAGAGCAAAACAGCTCCTTTTGCTATAAGAAATTATATTCAAATAAGAAGCATAATATCGCCAAAGTCATAAATTAAAACCTAAACCTAAGATAAAAAAAAAAAAAAAAAAAAAAGAATACAAAATTGTTTTGCACGACGAAGTAGATTATACTCTGGTATCTTTGTTACTCATACCTGATTATGCTCGAAAATTATCATTTATATGGTGTTATCCAATCACAACAAACTGTTTTTTGCTCAAGCATACCTTTTTGTTTATCGATTAAGTTGCACTGCAACAGTCTTCATTTCCAATTAAATCGCGTTTACTTAACTCTTTGAAAGAGTGTAGAAAGTGCAATGTAAAAAAAAATTCATTTCGTCGTAAAAGAAAACACCTCGCTATGCCTGGAAGGAAGCCACACAAAATGTATAAGTGCAGCACCAGCCAAAATAGGTGGTAACGCTTGCTAAATGATCAATCTCGCGATCGAGGGCACGTTTAAGGCTCTTACTGGTGTTGGCGGAAATATTACTCACTGTTGAGGTGATATAGACTATTACGTAAGTGAGTCCATTACTTAGCTGCTTACTAAATTAAGAGAAACTGAAACCGGTCTTGGAATATTTGTTACCTGGTTGATTATAATACATTTTGATGCTCAATATTTAGTCATTTATAACGTCAAACAAAATGTCAAAGATCTTTAAGTTAAACATTTAATTAATTCTGTCTATTTCATCAGCGAGTACTTCAGTCGCTTAACCTGTGTGGGTCTTTTTCAACTAGAGGGCAAGACTAACGTTTTCACATTTTAACTTCCGAGGGGAGAAAAATGAAAGGAAACGAATTTTCCTAAATGCCAAGCTGATTGATTTGCGTAGCAAACGATGATGATGTTTTAAAGAAAAATTATTAATTAGGCTTTTACGGTTAGAGCGGAAGAAAGGCAATTGAAAGATGTGAAAAATCAGTAAAAACATAGATAACCGCCAGCTGCCCGGCCACTTGGAGAAAATTCCGTCGCAAGAGTAATGACTCTGTATTAATTCCAGAAATTAAGGGTTAACGCTGGTAGGGTTGCTTAACCACTGTAGACATGTTATTGTTAAAGGTGTCGCCAGGGTAAGTGCAGAACTCCAATGTTCTATCGAACACATCAAATTAAATAACTGAGAAGATTAATCGATAATTTAGACAAGAAAAGTCCAACTCCTAACTATTGTCAATAAATAAGGGAGAAAGTTAGTGGGGGTGTCTCGAAAGATCACAGGTTTTTAACCCTTTCACTATATGTCTCAGTATATAAAAAGGCAAAAGATAAATAAGCAAAACCGAGTCACACCGAATAGCAGAGAGAGAGACTGCCATAGAGCGCTCAAAAAGTCATTCATACGCTCCGAATACCCGGTTGGCTTTCCTCTCTCACAAGAGTGCTCTTGTCTCTCTGGGCCCACTACACAGCCAGCTGGAGTGTTTTTCCCCACAGACAGAGCGTCGTCAGTTGGCTTCGACTTCCATTAAACGTCTACTGGATTGTGCTCCGCCATGCTCCCTACTTCAAATAATTCTCCCGTCCGATGGCATATTTTGTTTGTGGATATTTTGTTTCCTCTAACAAATGCACAGATTTTCGTTTTTTTTTTTTTTGCGCATTAAGTCAGATTTTTAATTTATATTCTCGCCGCCTCATCTTGCCATGGTGAAAAGGGCTCGTTTCGTCTTCGTCTCTTACTCTCGTTTACTGATGGAAACATTTCCGTTTTGAATTTGCGCAATTTGCTTGTAGTCGCGTTTTGTCGCTAAAATCTGCATAGGAAGGAGCCAGAATACGAGAGGTTTATTACCTAGGGCGTTTCTTCTGCATACGATTATTTTTTGTTTTTGCGATTCTAGTGGTAAACATGGATAAAGAGATTATGACCATCTTTGTTTTGTGAAATACATTGCTATCTTAAATGGGCAATGTCCTCAAAGTGATTTTTTATATGGAAACTTTGGAACCTAAAGTGCCTTATCACCGATAAGAGTTAGCTAATATATTATTACTCTTCAAGTCACTTTGTGAAAGACGCCGGTCATCTCCATCTTCGCTACCTTTTCCCATCATTCATAGGATCCTAGCCTGCCCCCCGTTGCTCCTCCTTCTCCGATTCTTATCGGCTGAAATAAATTGAAAAACACATGCAACTCTCTAATGTATATGAGTATACATATGTACATATTTTCAAACACACGTTCGGATAGGTACTTTCGTATGTATTTACCAATGTACGAATCAGGCATCGTCATCATTCCGCCTCGACCCTTGTCTTGATTCAAGCTCCGCTCCCCTTCCCCTTATCGCTCACGTTCCCGTTCCCGTTTCCGTTCCCGACCCACTCCCTTCTAGCTCCACCTCCGGGACACGTATGAAAGTGTGCAATGCGAGTTGAATTCGTCACACACGCTCCGTCGACGTCGACTGTGGCTGAGGCGCCAGCAGCGCTGCCGGCTGCGCAGCTCGGCTTTTACTCGGCATTCGCTTCATTTTTTTGCTCCACGCTTTTTTCGTTTCAAGCTCCAGTTGAGGGAAAGAGAGAGCTTCAGGGGTAGAAAGAGAGAGCTGCTCACACATAGGTACACATACATACAGACGCGCATGTTGTTGTTGTTGTTGTTGTTGTTGTGGGTATATTGCTGCACACGAGTTGCCGCTTTAATACCTATATATATGTGTGGGTGTGTGTCTCAGTCTTACATAATTTTTATTTCCTTTTTCAGTTGACGTTGTTGTTGTTGTTTTGCTCCCCAGTTTTTAGACTCCGCCTTTTTTGTCGTCTGCATGTCTCTGGTTGTGTGTCTTCGCCACCCCGTCCCCACACTCCGCACACTTTCAGAGGCCACCTTTCGGCTTCGCAGTCTACTGTTGTGGGATTTTTAAGCGACGTCGTCGTCGCTGCCTCTGATAGAAGGTTGGAAAGGGTGGAATGGGGTGGTGGGTGGTTAGGCGATGAAAGGTGGGGCAGAGGCTGCCTGGTGAAAGAGTGAATGTATGTAAGAGACTGTTTGGTACTGTGCTTCGGTTTCGTTTCGTTCCATTCGCATTTCGTGTGATTTATTCTCTGTACTCGTTGCGTACTTATGCTCACTTGCCCTGTGTGTGTGTATGAATGTGCATGTGTATGTGTGTGGCTCATTTTAACTCTCATCCATTCGTTTTGAACTTAATGTGTAGCTTGGACTCCAAGCGAAGCGACGAATGGGAAACGAATGAGTTTTCCTTGGTAGCTTGTTTAGGTTTATTTAGCACACAAAATTATACATACGATTGCAGCTTTATATACTCGAAGCTTTCCCTCCTACTTTCCCTATATACTACATGGTAGTACATTGCAGACGTATTCTCTCATGTGATTGACTGAAATGGCTGGAATGTTCTTGTGTGTTCATACATTTGCTAAAATAGGACAGAGACGATTGTATCAGTTATGTTGTGCATATATCACGTATATGACATTGTGGCTATACTAAGAGGTGTGTGAACAGCTCATTTATGTATAAAAACCGGATACAGTCGAACTTATGAGTTATGAATTACATAAATCTGGTAAATGCAAAGCAACAAACGTTTTTATGTACAACCAAAAACCAAGTGAGACACGCTTAAATTGCCGTTTTGAACGGAACAGTTAACTCTATAAAACTACTTATTTATTCGGAAGAATCAAAACCCCCTTCAGCGAACCCCAAAGGCCTCAAAAAGGTTTCAAATTATTTTAGAAGTACTTGAGGGCGGTACTTACAATAATAGGACAGTCAAAGGCAAAGGGTTCTTCAAAGGCAATGCAATTTTCCAAAGCACTTGCAAATGAAAATGACACCGGTAAAAAATTAAATAAAAGCAAGAATAAATTTTAGAAATGGACGGAAAGAAAGTTTAATTTAATTCAAGTCAAGGCCAAGTCCTGGACGGCAGATGGTAGAGTCCATCACGGAAGTTAAAGCGCAAAAGAGCCGACGTTGCCACAATGTGGAGCCGAAAAACGGGTCACTTTAAGGTCATCCACACTTTGGAGCAGGTTCAGCAATGACCTCGCGATGGCGGCTACTTTATTACTTTAAGATTTTGCCTTGACTTTGAACAACAGTTTGCCTGGATGTCTTTTTTCATGGCTTTGCTCTGCACCTCGCGGTCTTGCCCAAGCACAATGGACTACCAGAAAAAGAAAAAGCGCAAGTTTTCTCAAGGTTTTTTATGTCTTCGTTTTCGTTCTTTGCTCTGTGCTCGGCCATAATGACCAAAGCCCACGTGAAGTTTGTTGGAGGCGTTATACATAATGACAAACTTCAAGAAAACGCTGACTTCAATTGGATAACATTTGGGTATATTTTAATTTAAAGAGTCTATGTTCTGTTACTTCACTTCTGTAGAGCTATTATAATTGGAGTCAAAATATTGTAAGGCAGTGAAGGAGACATGTTCGACACTCTAAAGTATATATATTCTTGATCAGCATCATTGTGTCTCTCTGTTTCTACAAAAACTGAGCTTAGAAGCTGGCTGGATAAAATATCTATTAATTAAAAGTCGGAGCGGGCAGGTTCGGCGAATACATCATGTATTTCAAACAATCGAAAAATAAATGAAAAAAGAATTATGAGTTTGCTGTTTTTCAATTTATACGATTATACTCAACAATGGCTTACTTTTATTTGAACTACGGTTTAATGTTATTAAGATGCTTAAGAAGTGATCAAAAAATTCAGTAAAAAAATCGACTTAGTTTTGCTTTTATACATATACGCCTAGAAACTTAAATACAGTTAGTTAATATTTTGTTGAGTTTATTTTAAATGTATTTTTCTCCTTATTGTTGTTTTTTTAGTGGAACATCTCGTATTAATCACGTGCGTCAAGTAAGTCTCAAACAAGTTTTTGAGAACGGTTTCTCGTTCGATAGATATAGATATTGAAATTCCATGGAATTTTCGTCAGCGTACCAAGTATTCTTAATTATGAATAAGCTCTAAGCTCAAAAGAAATTCTATAATCCAACATCAAGTTTACCCTAACGTCCAAGTCAGCTGAACAGCAGTTGGCTGCCGTTGAATATTCAATTGAAATTTTCTCCGAACTTCTTATGCCCGACCTGCCCATCCACCATCCACCATCACCTTCCGATTTCGATTTGTATCCAAATGTCATTTTTTATTTGGTATCTTTTCCATTTTATTTGCTACATTTTCAAGCAGCCTTCACTACGATATATACCGACCAGGACAGACAGCAATATAGATACGCTCGTGTATGTATGTATTTTGCTGGGGGCTGCCCATTTGGATACGCAACTCCATTGACAATCCATGTTCCATGTGTTGCACAACGGCCAATGAGAAACCTTCGAGCTGTCGCAGGACTCGCCGCGCCGCCGGATTTAGTTCTCATTTTTTCCCATTTCTATGTCACTCATGCGACGCACAAGTATGGACCCAATGGTGCTTTGAGTGCTTGGACTTGGACCGCTTGAGGCTTAGTGGCCAGGAGATGGTGGGTCGTGGGCGTGAGACTCCTCACTGTCATCGGGAAAAATAAAAAGTTTTTTCAATTGATCTTTTTGCTATTTTTTTGTTTCTTATTTCCGCCTAGCACGTATTTCTTGTATTCTCGTTCTCCCTTGGCTGAGGAGTTTGAGAAATTGGTTAAAATCAATTGGATTTGGTGGCAGAAACTTTTTGAGCGACAGCAGGCCGATTCAGGCCGCAGGGTGGCATTGCCAATAGTATTTTCAATCGCCTCAGCGACGAGGGTTGTGGATTGAAGCTGCACATGAGCCTATGGCTTTTGTTTTGCCTGTATAGCAGGGCATGAATCGAGATTAGCATAATACCCAGTGAATGAAAGTAACTTTTGAGTAACTAAAGATGGGACGATGAAAAGTTATCCTAACGATAACTTTAGGAGTTAAGAGATTAAGTTCGTTTTATAAATGCTGGTTGAGCAGTACACAACTTTGTTGCATTGAAATATTGGAAATTAAATCAGACAGTTTTTCGAGTTAAACCAGCTCGATCTAGAATTACCTTTCGCTGAGTCCAATTCACTGCCATGATAGTTAATCAGACTCCCTGGCCGCTAATTTGATCACAAATTGCACAAAATGAACATCACTTTCACAATTTTTCTCTTCTTTCGCCGTCGATAGACTCTTTCGTTACTTATTTTAATGCAAATGCGATTAAACCGTTTATCAAATATTTCCTGGTTACCTTGAACACCAAGAGCGACAATAACAACAAAAGGCCCGAAATCAACAATGGCAGAGCCAAGAAATCACAACACCACTAAATCAACAACCACAACAAGCCACCCTCTCCCGCACAAGAAAGCATATAGGAAAATTGGCAAACTCAGAAAATGCGCCACGCAGAAGGAAAAATTTGCAAGCCGAAAATCAGATTGTGTAAAGTCGAGTTAAGTATCCTTTATGGGGTTCGTTGAGCAGGGCACAGGATTAGGATATGGGTAACATGTTTGCCCAATACTTATTGGGTCACACCCCTCGTCCTCGTTCTACCCTCCCCCGTCAACACCCCCACCATTGTTGCTCCTGATTACGTAATGGTTTGGCACTTGATGATTGTTCTGCGGCGGCATGAAATTGATGTTTTTGCCAATTTTGCAATTGAATTGCAATCAAAGCGATGACGGGAAATAGAAAACCCCCGACTCGCAGGGGTAGATGCTCATTTTTTCGGGGAAGGGATGCAAGAGAAAGTCCTGTCCTTTAGTCGTTCGCTGTTTGCCAAAACTCTGAATATGAAAGTGAAAGCCAAAATATATTAGGGTAAGCCTGATTCTTTCCTTCCCTTTTTTTGCAAGCATCGAAAGACCGTAAAGGGGGGACTTCAAGAGGAGGATGGCTCGTCGTTTAGTTTATTGGCTGTCTTTTATGAGGGTGAGGGTGCATGTTTGTTTACGTGCAGCGGGTGTGCGAAGTTGCGTGTCATAAATTTTTGTTCCCAGAATAAATTTGCACGCCGACAAAGTAGAGAGCTCTCATCCTAAACGCCGCCCACCCCGCCTCCTTGGGGGCAGCATGCGGCGCCTGTCAACGGCTCATGGTTATAAAGGGAATTGCCCTGTATCTCAGAGGTATTATTATCTGATTGTCATACAATCCGGCCCTGCAATGAGACCTGCGTCAAGTTAACGTTCATTTTGTGGAAAATTGTACATGAATTAGAATACTTTAAGGAATTCCACCTGCTAAGCCATTTGTCAAGTTACTTATTTATTTTAAACTAATAATAAACCACATTTTAAGTAATTTTGCATAAGATAAGCAAAGAAAAGCTGGTAAAAACAAATAAAAGTGCCCGAGATGTGCCCACGTTGCTTCCCAGAGCGAAGAGTGCAAGGCGATCTAGTCTGGCGGATGGGCAGACTTGCAGGTAAACCAAAAACTGAAGGCATGTGGCGCTTCACAGGCATTGCCAAAATGCTCAGTCGAAGGTCCCGGTCCCACTGCAATACAGAAACGATTATCATCCATTATGAGTAGTTTCCATGCCGAGTCCTCGCCCCCTCTTCGAAGCCGAATGCGCAACAGCTTATGTATGGCGTTTTTATGAAAATGTTTGTTTTACTACGTGACCGATAATGCTATACCTTGGCTGCTGCCGATGCTGATCCGGCGGCGATACACACGCGAGCCCTCAAGAGTGTAAGGGCCAGCTTTTATTCTTGTTTGGTGTCTAGATGATCTACATGAACGCTAAGGCACTGGGCAGTTCTCGTCTGCAGCAGCAACACAACAACTAAGTTCAATTAGGTTGACCTTCTTTCCCCTTCCCCCTTTCAATCATATTCATTTGCATTCACGTTCTGGAGCGTGAAATGCTTTATCCATTATCCATTCCCTATTTCTCTCGTATTCGTCTTTTAGTTATTAGGAGCGCAAATTTGAGGATTAAAAAAAAAAAAGACATACAGATACTGAAATCGCATGCAAAAATCTCGGAAAACCAATTAAAAGGGACAATAAAATATTTTATTTACCTGCAAATTATTGGTTATTCATACAACGATTTTTATAGCTTATCGGTTCCAGTTGGATTGACCCCCGCATGTTCCTTGTTTGGCTCTTTATTTCCAGATGTTTAATTTAATGGCTTTGCTGATTTCGTTGGCTTATATTTATACCCTTGCAGAGGGTATTATTATATTATTCAGAAGTTTGCAACTCTGTGAAGGAGACATCTCCTCTCTCATCTTGATCAGCATCACTAGGAGAGTCGATCTAGCCAGGTCCGTTTGTCTGACCGTCCGTTTCTACGCAAACATAAGTCGGAACGAGCCGTATTTGACGACTATAGCACATAGCTCCCATAGGAATAATACGAAAAATAAATTAACTTTGCTGCTTTTTTTGTTCTTAGTTCTTCGAAATGTAGTAATAATTATTATAAAGCTGACATGGGAACAATCGAATAATTAAGCTTAAAATCACAATAGCTTCAATGTTTTTAATGATATACACATATAAACCGAAAATTAAGTGTTTTCAAGAATATTTAAATTTGGCAATAGCTGCAAGGGTATATACATTTTAGCTTGCCGAAGTTTGCTTCCTTTCTTGTTTTTGGTCCTTCCATTCCATTCCATTCCAAAAGAGCTGTACGATTCGTCCTAGGTCGACCTGCTAAAAAGTCAAAAAACTGAATTGCTCAAAAAACCGGTCTGGCGATTTCCGTTATGATTTGCCACCTTAATTGATTTGCGACCACTGGCAGGAGCAGCCGAAACAACAACAACAAGAACGACAACAGCCACAATAACTTTAATAGCCTTTGGCCTGCCTTCCTTCACCAACAGCACTCACCCCTACGAATAATCGCACCCCTTTAGGAATTATTTTTATTATGATTGCCCACCTTTTGTTGCAGCTACCGAAACTGAAACTGACCTCTACCGTCGACCCGTGTCCATTTATTTGTTCGTGCGGTCAGTTTGTTGTCGTTCGTCGGCTGCCCGTCGTCGTCATGGACATTGGGTGACCTTTGTTTGTCACCGTTTCCCCTGCTTGTTTGTTGCCCTCCGTTTATTTTTAAATCGGCCTGGTGCTGTGGGTCAATTCCTGATTAAGTTGTAATTTGTAGAGGAAATTAAAGAGTTGAAGAAGGGACTGAAACTTGCCCTTCCAGACCGGTTTCACAAGGAGTTGCGGTCGGATGTGCGCTAAGTGGTGTTAAATACCAGCTCGTGATACATTGCATGTAATCGAGAATGAAGCATGCCCTTTTACGGTACATACAAATTACATTACATATAATCAAGATGTGAATTACGTTCTGATTTATAAATCTCTTTTCTTTTTGGTGTCGTTTGAAGGTAAAATAGTGCTTATTTGCGATTCGAGATAATAAATGTAAAAACGTAAATGTTTAATTTGATAGCGAAAAGGTTGATGTTACTGTCAGCAGAAAGGGGGCGAAAGCAAATATACCTTGCCCATCAACAGCATGGCTCTGTTCCAATTTGCACAAAACGTGCAGCGAGCGTCAGTGGAACGATTACACCGTATAATGTGGCCTGATCCAAATATGCATCGTAAATTGTGCGGCTTCAAAGGCAAACTCTCCAGACCAGTCGCAGAACCGGCCAACTGGCTAGTCAAAGTGAATGACTTTGCCTTTGGTTGCCGTTCGTTGATATGTGTGGCATATGTTGGTAATAGCATGTTGCAAGTCTGCCCGTATCTGAATCTGACTCTGATATTGTAACTGTGGCAATTGCCACGTTTTTGTTTCCCTGCACCTCAGCAATTGCATCTCAGTACGCATCGAATTCGCTTTAATTTTTAATAGCTCGTGGAAACAGGCAGTACGTGGAAGCTTTGAAATTTTTGAAGCTAAAAGTAAGCGGCAAGTTTCCCAAAACACCAAACGATTTATTATTTGCACTCCGGAGGAATTTATTGAAGTATCTTCTCAGTCTTTTCCGGCGACTTGCCCACGCCCCTTGTTTGACGAAACCCACCAAGTGTCATGTTGACACTTGACAGTTTATCAGAAGCGCAGGGCAGAAACCGCTAACAAGGGTAAAGGCAAACACCAGCACAGCATCAGCACAGAGAAAACTGTTTTTCCAGTGGTTTTTCCACGACATTGCGAAAATTTGCAAAATCCCAAGCACACGTTCACGGGTGTGGGTGAGGCTTTAGGGTGGGTGGTGGTGGCTGTATATGTGCAGATTTTGGTTGGCTGCACACACTTTCTTCCCTTCCATGGGATGTCAACAGAATTCACGTCCGGGAGCCAGTGCCAAGGGCGCAAAACTCACTCCTGGTTTCCCTTTGCCTAAATGTTTTTATTGGAATTTTATTTTATTTCATTGGATTTTGATGGTTCCATTGTCTGTGCTGAGGTCGGCAGTAATGGAGTCACTGCTGCCAGCTTATTCCGCTTGCCTTCACGCAGCGATGCAAGCGAAATGCGTATGCAAATTTTCTTCTGACTTTTTCGGGGATATCTCAAGTGGAGGGAGGTGCCACGGTAGTGAAGGGGTGGGCGAGTGGGTGGAACGGGAATACTGGCGTTTTGTTTGTTGTTATAAAAAATTACACACGCTCTCGCCAAGCGATGCAGTGCTTGACATATACTGCTAATGAAGTCAATTGCTGTCATTTATCTTTTTTTTTTGTGGCAAGATATTGGGTTGCGAGTGGTGGAGGTGGTTGCTATAGCACTCACTGCACGAATCGCTACGAATGAGATTGGATATGGACATTGTTTAAAGTAACCAGAGATTTAGAAATGCCTTGTAAAAATAAGAGATCTTTTCGAAATGTAGTAAAATAAAAGAGAGTGGTTTGACACGATTACTTTGCCTTCAGCTGTAATATAAACTTTCAATTAAACTGGTTTACTATTAACCAGAAAATAATCAAACTTAAGCAAGCCGTTATATATATAAAATAAAATTATATTTCTTAAAACAACTTTATAGCTTATTTTGTGTACATCTTTTATGTTATAACTGTAAGATTTTTGTTGTATATTGAATATGTATTTTTGAAATCGTAAAAAGCATCCATATCTGGAGTTATATGCTTATATGTTGAACAACAAGTAATTTATGTCGATTTTCCTATTATCTTGGGATCCCTTTAATGACAGCTTTACAAAATAGTCGATCTATTATTGTATATACTTAAAATCGTCGGTTAAAAGTTTTTTCATTACCGGTTTTTTCATACCCTTGCAGAGGGTATTATAATTTTAGTCAGAAGTTTGGAACTCAGTAAAGGAGACATCTTCGACCGTGTAGAGAATATATATGTTGATCAGCATCACTAGGAGAGTTGATCTAGCCATGTCCGTCTGGCCGTCCGTCTGTCCGTCCGTTTCTACGCAAACTAGTCTCTCAGCTTTAAAGCTATCTTCATGAAATTTTCCCAAAAGTTGACTTTTTATTGCAGGTAGTACATAATTAGGAACGAGCCAGATCGCACGACTATAGCATATAGCTTCCATAGGAACAATCGGAAAAAAAAATCATAGCTTCAATGTTTTTAGACATATACTTAAGAAAATCATATTTTAATGTTTTCAAGAATATTTAATTTTTAAAATATTTAATAATCGTTCTTTTTAATAGGTTTTGTGGCTGTGTTAAAAGAAAGACCATTAAAAATGTGATGCATTCATCGTTATTTCCTGTGGCTGCTATTCCCCGTTCAATACAATTAGAAATTCCTGCATCTCTAACAGACCTTTAGTCTATGTGGGCGTGAAATTACCAATCACTCGGATTAATTGCCCACTGATAGTAAAGACTTTTATACTACGAAAAGGCTTCAGGGCCTCACTTTGTGGGTTCAAGTGCGCGTGCACAAATAAATCATGTCCATGACTTGAGTGTCTGATCCATTGGCGATCTCATTTCAAGTGCAAAAGTGCCGCAAACCAATAAAGTGGACTGAGAAAAATGGTGCTGTGAAAATTTCGGTCAGGCTTGAGTGGCACTAAAGATGCAAAAGCAAGCTCAAGTCGCGAGGGGGAGGTAAAGGGGATCTAAATATTTGCGGGTCGTATATGTCTGTTCTTTGGCAATAAGGATGGAATCGGAAGCGGCAGACTCTGGTGCGCAGAACAATAATTCAGTAAAATACCAAAATTTAAGGCCGAGACATTTAATATTTTTTTTTAAGATTTTGCGAGTGTTTGTTAAATTTTTAAATAATTTATGTCGATAAATGGTTAAATAAGATTACGTTTTAAAAGTTTTCTGCTAAGAGCTGGCCCTGTCGAGACATTTAATATTTTTTTTTAAGATGTTGCGAGTGTTTGTTAAATTTTTAAATAATTTATGTCGATAAATGGTTAAATAAGATTACGTTTTAAAAGTTTTCTGCTAAGAGCTGGCCCTGTCTATACATAAAGTTCGCTACTACCCAATTAAGGTTGCTAAAGTACCCAAATGAACCATATTTTTTTAATCAATACATAAACCCTTTTGGAACTTTGGAGGAAAATTTCTAGAAAACGGTTATTTTAAGCTGCCACCAAGAAAACTTGGAGAAGACTCTTAGCAAAGGCTTCCGGGAAACACATCTAAGCCTCTTGTAGTGCAAGAATCAATTGTAAAGTGTTGCCGAAAAATACCACACGAACACGTCGAAATATATTTAAGAAGCTAAATGACCTTAGGGTTCCCCTGCTAAAGCACCAGCGATAATCAAATGGAAACAGTGTAACAGCCTTCACAACTTTATGCCTGCTTGGGCCACGATGATAATGACGATGGTAGCCACAGACATGGTCAGGGCAGCTCCGCACTAACAAGCCTTTCTGCAAATGTTTCCTTAGACTAGCCTCCACTCCTTCCGCTGCACCTCTTGGGAACCGCATATGCCCATAACGCATACAAATATTATATTTGAGGCTGGCGAGTTCATGCTTCGTGCCAGGCAGGCATCGATGCCTCCACTCCGATATTGTTACCGCAGAACGCCAACTGAGCATGCGCAACTTCCACCTTTAGTGCTCGCGGATTTGCGAGTAGGTGGGAGAAATAACCGCCTTGCGTTTGGATTTGTCTACCAATCGTTTAAGACTTGTGCTATGTTCCAGAGTGTTTTAGCAAATTTGGCAAATTGCACGTGAGATCCTTTGATTACATTTTGTATAATTTTACTGAAATAAAACCAGAAAAATTTGACTCCAGAATCTTTGCAACACTTTTTCAGGTAAAATGGTTTCTTTACTTCTTCACATAAATATATATTCAGAAACTGCTTTATAGCCTGACTATTACATTGTTTATATGTAATACAAATTTAGCTGAAAATGAAAATAAATTGGCATTTGGAACTGTGGTGCATTGAGTGCAATGTAGTCAACTAAAAGACAATGCCTGTATCTCTTAGAAATTCATTTCACTGTGGCACAATCGAAAACAAAGCAACTGAACGCGTAAAGGGGCAGCAACGGGAATTAAGAAATCCTTCACCTTCGCTTTATACAAATGACGCCCCAAGAGACCAAGGAAAAAACACTCCCAACCGAAGCACTGGGCTAAGTTTTAAAAAGTATATATACATTCATGTACATAACCAGGGAGCTTCTAGAGTGTGTTTGAACAGAGCCCGAGAAAGTAGCAAAGTGTGGAGGTACGTCAAAACGGCGGGGCGAGGAAGAAATCATTTACATGTGGCTGCGACATTACAGGAACGTGGAGGGATGATTATTAAATGGGTGGCATGTTTAACTATAAAACGCACGCGACCAGGATGAGACCAAGGGTGGGTTGGGTGCGAATGAAGGACAGCCGAGGCTTTGCGTCGGACACCCACCAGGATGCTGCCAAGAATGAGTACAGACAGAGGGCTCTTCGCCAGTTCGACTGGATGGACACAAACAAGGACTGCGGGGGACAATGCGTGAGGGTGGTATGAGCAAGAGCTGGGCCGGGAGGTGAAAGTGGAAGTGGCCCCTCAAGTAGGTCTGGAGAGGCACAAGAAAAAGCAGGCACTGAATTATGCAAAAGATTTACGCGCTGCCTTCGGACTGCTCACAAACTTTTGGGGCGTTGGCAGACTTCTGGCTGACGCTGTATACAATTTTATAGCCCAACGCCGCAGTGGAAATAGCGTATGACAATCATACACTTACAAACACCAACGGCCTATGCGGTGCCAGATGGCAGATACGTTGGACACGCTGCGCGGCAGATCTAGTATGATGAGGTGCAGTCTGTGACAGCTAACAAGCCGAAAATTTGTAGGCTACAAAGCCCAGGATTACCTCTAAATGTGCTCAGCAGGCCCATGGCCAAGAGTCAAGCAGTTGCAGCAGTTAATCATATAAAGTGGGCTGTGATATTATGAGCATAGGATAGCAACCATTGTAGAACAAACGCAACAAATTTTAAAAACATTTTTGTCTTAATCCTTTGCTTAACTTACGATTGCGATACAAATAGTCGAAACTCACTTATTAGGCGATGTTCACGCTCTTTTCACTCAGTACCAATAAATCGTCTTCCAATATTTTCATTTAAAATTTTCCCATATCAATACTAGCTGGCAATAATCACTCAATTTAAAAGCAATGTAGCGCCTAGCGGTCAAATGGCAATAAAAATTAATATTGAACTCTCCGCACACAACCGAAGGCGAGGGGCAAAGACTCGTGAACCGAAAACTGTTGGAAATAAATCGCATGCGATAGAAATGAGCGTTGAATTTTAATAAAAGGCAGCCGGAGAACTAAACTGAGGGGAAAATGCAAAAAGGCCTTTGATCGTAGCCGCATGCAGAGAGAAATCCCCTTTGATCCCAAAGACGGACACACGACGGCAGGTAGAAGAAACCACAGGGCGAAAATCGTTGAAATATTTCAATTAACTTAAAGTGCGCCGCCGCAGTGAAAGACAGAGTTAGAGAACAGCGGCAGGGCGATGTGGAGTCGGTCTAGAGCATTGGAGAATCGGGACTTGGCGTCGACAATAAACAATGTTTTGACAAATCGCTGAAAATTGAGTGCGCAAAATTATTATTTTCAATTTAAAAATCAAAAGCAGGCAGGAGGTGCGCGCAAATCGGATCCCGGCGATCTGTGGCTCCGTGCGCCGTGTGTGTTGTGTAGCAGCCCCGTAACGATATATGGGTATTAAATTTTGCCGGCTTGATTTTGCTTTTGGCGAGTATTCTTGTGTACTCGTGTTCTTAGCACAGTTGAAGACTCTGTAAGGCTGTGAACGGGGCTCGTTGTCCAATACCGAATATAGAAACAATGGGCGTTGCATTTCTGACCACTTTTCACTCACCGCCTTATCAACTTTGCCTTGGCTTGCTAATGATTCCAAATTGAAAATGTAATATCGATAGATCCGCTCGCCATGTGAGTGTGTGGGTTGATCAGGTGGTTATAAATTTTCAGGAAACTGCATGAACTGCCCATTACAGTAAATCAGGAAAAGCAATTCCGAAAGCTGGTTAAACATTAGCGAGTGTAAGAAACTATTTTTTTTTCGCCTGACCTTTGAAATAGTTTCACGCCTGGAAGGCAGCAGAAGTTACTTTGGCAGTTCTGTAGCGTTGACGCCTACTCCAATCAAATTTTTTGATTGGATTGTTTCGGAAGCAAGTCGTCATTAAGTCAAATATCATAATTATATAAAGAGCTAACGTGCGGGAGAAAGGTCTTTTGGCTGGCCAACGTAACACCGATTTTTATTAAATTCAAGTAACTAAAAACTTTTGCACTAGTTCCTGCGGGGCATTCTGTAACTTCGAACGGCTTTCCAGAAACTAGGCTCTGAATGTTCACACATTCACTGAACCATGGCTGCAGCCCGAATAGGAGTGACTGCCAAGTGGCAGCAAATCAGTAGGTAAACTGAACGTTAACGTTAACCTGATTACGGTTATTAGAACCTATAAGAACGCAGGCAGAGAACCGTTGCCCTGGCCACTGCGTCTTTTCATTCTTACTATGCAGGTGAGAGGGGGTCCGGTCAGGAACAGCCGAGCCGAGCCGAGCTCCACTGATCCGTGGCGTGAACTATTGAAGTGTAAGAGAGTACACATTATGCTGATTATAATCAGCAATGGCAGCAAAGTTGAATGATTACGCCTGGGCCGGGATGAGTCTGCACAAGTGCAGCTCATTAGCTAGCAACGGTAAAGAGCACAGCGACCCATCCAAGAAAATCGATAAATTTAAAGGAAAGAAAGAAGGAAAAAATCTCCGCCCTCGTTTTCCTCTTACGGCGAGCACATGCTAATGAGTGGAATGAACTCAGAATCCGGATTGTCCCGAGTCCGACGACTCCATCCTTGATTTGAGAGAAAATCCAGCCAAAATGAGAGAAGAGCGCGTCTTGAAATTAGTTTAAAAATCGGTATATGTACCCGAAAAAAGGAAAATCTCTTTGAGGGTGGAATTTGTATATAGCTTACAAAGTTAAAAGTGTGAACAATTTTCTCGCCTAACAGGAAGTAGAAGGTCTCTGGAACTCTAACTTTATTTATTAAAAAAAATATCATAGTAAATTCTAGTTACCATTGAATTTGAAACTAAGTTACAAAATTAAATTTGCATACATTTGGTAAACCTAGTTTTCTACTCTCTTTTTGTTCCATCAACTCTGTTATTTTCGAAACGTACAATTAAGAAAGCATTTTTAACTAGTCCGCTTAAGATCCGGTTTGTCGTCCTGACGGTAAGCCAAAATAGCTTTTGAACTAAGAATTTCGCCTTCCATGAGCATGATAAAGTAGGTCTTAAAATAGTTGACAAGTTTTAGTAAGCTTTTTAATGTTTGATGTTCTTGATCTGCCTTCAAACTATAATTTTTGTCAAAAAAAAAAAAGCAACGCAGTGAACTAGACTTTTCCGACCCAATACATTTTATATATTTTTAATCAGCAACATTTCATTTCAATAGTATTCTAGTTTAAAAACTCAGCAGATCGGGCTTCTATGTGCTATAGCTGCCATAGGAATAATCGGCTCTATGTTGGCAAATTTATTTGGTTTTCAAATTTAAAGTCTTTTCCGTGGCTCCTTACCAACTAAAACATTTTTGTTTGAAAGCCGTTGCTTCATTTTATACGTGAATATGAAAATGTGAATTGTTAAGGACATTGTCATGTTCTCCCCATTTTCTGTACGTACAATAAACGCACTGTAGAATATTGTTTGTTAGAAATCAAAAATGGAAAAAGCCGATGTGTGTGAGTGCGTGTGTACGGTTGCGTAATAAACAAATATCAAGTAAAAAAAGTGCCATACACAAAAAAGGAAATTGCGTCCCTTTGCTGAAGGGCGCACACAAGCGATTCGTGTGTATACTTTTGTCTGCGTAACAGAGAAAAAAAATTACGGGCTGTAATTATGCAAATTAGTCCTGAGTCTGTAGCTCTTTGTGGGGCGATTGCGCGATAGCTGAGACCGAGTTAGGTCCCGGGGCTCAAAACAACTACAGAATCACCTAAAATATTCCTTTTGAATATTTACGGAGCACAACACGCACACTCATTAATTTTCATCAATGAGCAAGCGAACCTAAGCCGCAGCTTAGAGCGGCGAATGTGAATTTTGTTTCAATTTTTTTTTTTTTTTTGCATACTTACATATATTCTGGATATCCAACCCAGCCAATGACAGCAGGGGACTTTCGAATGTGCTGCGCATCATTAATTTTTAAAGCTTAGCCAGATGACAAGCCCGAAAAACAAACACATCTAGAGCTCCCAGACGAAAGAAATAACGAATCGATCCCGTGATGATGCTCATGCAACAATAGTACCTATGTCTGAAGCTAAGGCGCAGAGCTTCAGACGGAGTTAAAAAAAATTAAATACAAAAAAAAGCGCAATGACAGTGAGAAACTCGATATTTTTACGACTGCGAAGCCGAGTACTAAACGGTGGGCAGGACCAGGCAACATAAAAGATCCACGGTCAAACTCAGCTATTAACAATCGAATTGGGCAAACATGAGACAGAGCAGGAACAGTTAAGATTATTTATAATTTCTAAGGATTTGTAGTGGACTTTCATCGAATCGTATGAATTAGAATTTAATATAAGTGTCATTAATATTCATTGCACTTAATTAACATTAGTGAAGTAATATGTACCTATTTTAAAATGAGCTTACGACCGAAAGAGGATACCAACATATGTATATTCGCTATAACATTATCGTTGCTAACGGGTTTTCATTTTTCCAATTTCCAGGCATGACCTTTTTGTGCTTTTACATATCGACCTAAATATAATGCTTTACTTTACCAAAAAGCACGCATTTCCGGCACGTATGCCAGTTCCGGTCAAGCTCATGTCGAACAGCATGTGCTTCCTTCTTGTTTCCCATTGCTACTCGCTCCTACTCAGATCGGCAAGGCCAGTTAAAGGAAAAATGTTAACTCATTTGCTTGGAAAATGACTTTTTAATATGCCGCACACTTTGGTGACTCCGTTGGTTCAGTCGAATTTGAATATTAATATTTATTAAGGCAAGGAATAGGAAAATACGCAAAAGAGTCCTTGAGTTGCGAAGGGCCTAGACGGAAGTGCGTAGTGGTCATTAGGCTTGCCATTATATGTGTTCCCCCAGGACGTGTGCCGAGTACGGGTACACTTAATGGTTAAGTGCTTATTCACATTTACCACATGTGTTTAGGTACAACATGAAATAAAGCTTAAGTAGGGGCCATTTTGACGTTTTGATTTACTTAGGATGTTGATAATTTTCGTGGTGCCGATAATTTCCATTAGCGTAGAAGTATCCGGGGTAATTTATGTTTTCGTGTAGAAACAAAAAATTAACTCGGTTTTCGTCATATAACTTAGTAAAGATTGCAAGGTTTCGCTATAAATTTATTTCTGATAGCAAACAGAAATTACTCCACAAATGATAAATGCTGTTATTGATTCATGAGCCATTCAGAACATAAATGTTTTATTTAACTTTTCTCAATTAAATAAATAAAAATTTAACTCATATTTTTTTTAAATGTATTATTCCATCACATTAGCCGTGAATCATTTTTTTAAGTCTGTCAAACTGTGCGTACAGATTAAAAGCCAAGACAAATTCAGTCTTACACCGGCCTCTAACACGACAACATACAAATTTTTGTTATTTACGTTTTTTGGACTTCAGTTTACAAGTAAGAAAATAAAAAATATTTGACTATTCTTTCCTCATAATAACGCGTTTCGTTCAGGATTCTCACAACTTCGTCATGTGTTGCGGACCTTGCTGTGGAACCTGTTACTACCCCTGCTGTAGTCCTTGCTTCAGTGGCCGCTGTTTCGGGCCGCGATGCGGATTTTATAGTGGACCGTGTGGGCCTTGCTGCGGAGGCGGTTGCTGCAGTAGCTGCGGACCATCATGTTAACGTACCTAGAATCTGGACAACTTTACAAATGTATTATCGCGGCCCATTATACTTGAAATGAAGATCAAGTTCTAATAAAGGTGTATGACTTTTATTGTCCTGAGTTTTTTTTTTCTAGTGCAGCAGAGGTTACACTTTCATGCCTGGCAAGAAAATAGGGTTACGCCTTCAATTACGCTGCTAATTGCCCAATGACCATTATAAAATATCCCCTTGTGTCGTCCCCTCCGCGGATAATGCTATTAATGCTAATTTATGCACAGCCCAAAGCGAAAAGCCAAATAGAATCCAACTATTAAGTTGGACAAACACTTCAGAAGTCAGCGGGTCAGCTATAAACCAGTTGACCGGACTGACCGCTTCACATTTGGTTTGCCTGTCCTGGTCACTTCCTGTGTTACACCTCCCCTTGGTCACTCACTGTGTGGTCAGTGTGAACACAAGTTAACAAGCGTGTTATTAGGGGGTTGGGTCGCAAAGCAAATGTGTCATGGCTCGCGTTATCTTTTCGAGTAGCGATAATTGGCTTCAGATTTGTTAAAGGGTTATTTAGCTGGACCATTGTGTGGACTAAAATTAATAATGATACCATAAAAAAAAATGTTTAAATGTTAAAGAGTGACTCTATGTCACTGGTCATACTCCAAATCTCATTATAGCGAGTTGAGTTATACAACCAGCTGGTCCAGCTTGGCATTTGCCAGTATTTTGCTGCCTTATTTTTTCATTATTAAAATCCACAACATTCACATCAAATTCAACTCGAGTCGCGTCTGGCGGCGACAGGGGAGACATTATTTTAATTTTCAACCAAATTTCTTAGCTTTCTGCCTAGAAAAAAACCCCTAACCAAGTGAACGCGAAGAGAACAAAAACTCATTTCAAGGGTGGCAAAGAATAGCGAAAACAAAAATGGAAAATCGTAAAAACCGATGCTTCAGCAGTGGCACATTAAATGAGTCTAAATAAAGTATGCCAGTGCAAAGTGTGGGTGGGTACATATGCGCGTAAGGGGTCAGAAGATGTTAAGCGCTAAGATTAATGGTGGAGTGGTAAACGATGGAAGGAAAATAGCCAAACAGATATGAGTTGGCATCAACACATTTTTATGATCACAAAATTGGTGGTTTACTTAAAGACGATGAATATCATTTTAAGAAATCAGAAAGTTATTGAAACGAAAATATTTTACGGAGCTCATCTTGGGAATCGAATCTTTGGGTTTTAAGTTTTACCTAAAACCTCTACCCTTTTCCAAAAAGTGCAGGGTATAATCAGAAGCAACCCCTAGAGCTATACTTTTTGGAGTCCTTTGCGCTCTCCAAAATCCAAAACATTTTTAAATAAGACTCAGAATTTTTTTTAGAATGTATGAGTGTGAGTTTTGTGCGTATGCTTCTAGAACACTTACTTCAAGAAATTAATATTTGTTCTCCGTGCTTTGGCAACGCGCGCCCTTAACGCATTTTTGTAATGCCTTTTCAAGCGCAACGTGTGTGTATGTATGCTTGCTCATTAAGCAAAAACAAAGTTACCAAATGTTTTCTTTTACCATCCTTGGACCTTTTTATACCCGTTTCTCGTAGGGTAAACCGTAAACCGCTGTTGGTTTTTGTAGGAAAGTATTCTGCATATATTTTACTTAGGCATCTTGTTATAAGTATTCAATTGATTCTGGGAATGTATTATCATTCGATTTTTACTTTTATATCTTTTTAACTATATTTGTTTTATATTTTTGTTTATTACATCATTAAAAACAAAACAAGTGTGAAGAAACCCTCCTCGAGAACAAAATCAAGTATTAAAATGAAGAATTTTATGTTACTTGCTGGCAGCAAGTAACTATTATCCCAACCCATTTAATTATGTTCGCTCTCTCTCTTAGCATACGTGGACCTCGTCATTCTTTATGCCACATATAAAAGTTTGATTTTAATCATGCCCTCAAATTCGTTTATAGGTTGCTTTTGCTATTCTTGCCCCAACCTCTGGTGAGCCCTTCATCAGCGTTTATAATTAGCGGTAAGCTGACCACATCATAAGTCAGCTTGTACTTCTGCACGTTTTAATAATCTTAACAGTTATGCTTCTATCGTTGCCATTATGTAAATCAACGCTAATGAAAAAACAGTGGCAACAACGTCGCTTACCGCATCTGTGGCGGCAGCATCGCATCACCAGCGGCAATGATGACCAACAAAAATCAGCAAAGAACCCGACGAGAATTCATAACATTTTTATTCCAAAGCCGAGTAATTACGCAGTCAAGTAGAAAAAGTTTATCTCTTGTCGAAAAATTGAAAAATTTTCATTTCATAAAATGAGATTAAAACGCGAATTTCCTGGTTGCTATTGAGGAGAGAAGGAGGAATTAGGTGGGGCCGTAGTGTAAGAGTTCACTGGGATCCGCTGTAAAGCCAGGCAAACCGCAAAACCATGGGAATGGTTTAGCGGGTCGGGTGGGTTGATAAGGAAAGCAAAGCTGCCGGGAAGGGCTTAAATCTAGAAAGTTTACTGCCAAAATATTTTAAAGAAAATTACGAAAACGTCGAAGGAAACGAAAAGGGGCCAAGGGGGAGTCGCGGGTCCGCAGCAAGTGAAATACTGGAAAGAAAATAATAATGGCCGCCGAAGTCCGTCAGAGAACGGATTCCAGGACGAGACGATGATTCTAAGAGCGATGAAGGCGAGATGCCTGCGATGACAATCTGGCAACGCCACAGAGCGTGTGTTCGTTGTTGGGGTGTTTGTCCTTCCATGTCCATACGCACTTTCAACCCTTTTTGTGCTGGCGGGGAAAAATTGCGTAAAGTGCGAAAATCACTGTGTCTGTATACAAGTACTTACACACACACAAGCTAGCTACATTATGTACTCCGAAAATGTTTCATTTTACGATATATATGTATCCCGCTTACTCGGTACAAGTAGATAGCGACTAAAAGGGTTGTCCTGGCTAGAGAATGTTTTCTTTTAACAGTTATTGGATTTCAAAATGAAATCCATTTGATGGCAACGAAGCTTTGACATGTGGGGTAAACACGGTTTTCAAGCTCTGTGTTTAAATAAATTATCAACCAACCAATAAATACAACCGTCACTAGGGGTTTCTGTTTTATTTGACCAATGTAAACTAAAAATGTAATTTACCATCATAAATGGATCCAAAACTTTTAATAAACAAGAAAGAAAACAAACTTCGGCAAGCCGAAGTTCATATACCCTTGCAGCTATCGCAAGAATTAAATATTTTTGAAAACATTAAAATTATGATTTACTTGCGTATATGTTTAAAAACATTGAAGCTATGACGATTTGCAGCTTAATTATTTGATTGTTCTTTTATATATTTTTATTATTTGTATGGGAGCTGTATGATATAGTCGTCCGATTTTGATGAAATTTAAACCATAATTCTGAAATATTTAACCATTGCTATATGTCGAAGAACTAAACAAAAAATTAAAAAACAGCAAAGTTATAATTTTTTTTTCAATTATTTTTCCGATTGTTCCTATGGGAGCTATATGCTATAGTCGTCCGATTTTGATGAAATTTAAACCATAATTCTGAATTATTTAACCATTGCTATATGTCGAAGAACTAAACAAAAAATTAAAAAACAGCAAAGTTATAATTTTTTTTCAATTATTTTTCCGATTGTTCCTATGGGAGCTATATGCTATAGTCGTCCGATCCGGCTCGTTCCGACTTATATACTACCTGCAATAGAAAGACAACTTTTGGGAAAGTTTCATGCAGATAGCTTTAAAACTGAGAGACTAGTTTGCATATAAACGGACGGACAGACGGACAGACGGACGGACAGACGGACATGGCTAGATCGACTCTACTAGTGATGCTGATCAAGAATATATATACTTTATAGGGTCGGAAACGTCTCCTTCACTGCGTTGCAAACTTCTGACTGAAATTATAATACCCTCTGCAAGGGTATAAAAATGGCCTATGTTAAATCGATTGTTGCATATTTATAAAGTGCGAATAATAAATTCTGAACTACAAGGACGGACTATGTATATAAATTTTGCAAAAGTTATTTGCTAGCGGCTTGTGACTATCTCCAATAGATTTTAGATGGGTAAAAGTATTTGGAGATGGGTAGGAAGTGGAAATCCTTTTCAAGTTTAAAAAATGTATTTATTTTCGTACTTAATCAAATTTCTGGCGGTTTGAGCTATCGATTTGAGCTACACAGATTTTTATGTTCTTGTTAAAATCAACCATTGTTAAGTGAAAATTCTCAAACAATAATAGCTAAATAGCTAAAAAAATAATACGTAAATTACCATTTTTATACCCTTGCAACGCACTGAAAAAGAAGTTTCCGACCCTATAAAGTATATAAATTTTTGATCAGCATCACTAAGAGAGTAGATCTAGCCATGTCCGACTGTCCGTCCGTTTCTTCGCAAACTCAGTTTTAAAGCTATCTGAATGAGACTTTCCCAAAAGTTGTCTTTCTATTCCAGGTAGTATATAACGAGGCGGATCGGGCTCTAATAGGAACAATCGGAAAAATAAATAAAAAAATTTTTGCTGTTTTGCTGTTTTTTTAATTTTTTGTATAATTCTTCGACTTATAGTAATGGTTAAATATATCAGAATTACGGTTTAAATTTCATCAAAATCGGACGACTAAACTCCCATACGAACGAATTACGCTCTTAATTTTATTAAAATCGTAAGTTACTTTTATAAACATTTTTTTTCGTTTTTTATTTTTATAGTTTCCATGGGCGCTATATGTTATAGTCGTCCGATTTTAATGAAATTTAAATCGTTATTCTAAAATATTTAACCATTACTATGTCTATACTATATGTCGAAGAACTAAATAAAAATATTAAAAACAGCAAAGTTAAATTTTTTTTTATTTTTTTTGTTCCATTGTTCTTATGGGAACTATATGCTATAGTCGTCCGAACCGGCTCGTTCCGCCTTTTATACTACCTGCAATAGAAAGAAAACTTTTGGGAAAGTTTCATGCAGATAGCTTTAAAAGTGAGAGACTAGTTTGCGAGATCGACTCTCCTAGTGATGCTGATCAAGATCATATATACGTTATAGGGTCGGAAATGTCTCTTTCACTGCGTTGCAAAATTCTGACTGAAATTATAATACCCTCTGCAAGGTTATAAAAAGCTGTCGGGGATAGGATTGTGAAAAGGTGTAAAATTTGCATACAAGAAACAGACAATCTGAAAGCAAAAATATAATTGAATCATTAAGCGAACAAAAATCTAAAGGTGCCAAATATTAGGCCGGACAAAGCAGAAAAATGAATCGCTTTCATATGCAAATGAAAGTGCAATTCGAGTTGAACGAAAAATAATGGGAATCTGATTTTGATTTGGCACGTAGCCTACAGCCAGTACTTCAGTCAATACTGTAATAAAAGTGGCGCTCTCTAGAGCTCCCCCGTTTTCCACGCTTAGGTTGTTTCCCCCTCCTGGTGTTTTTTTCTGAAGTCTCTGCTAATCCCTTCCAAATGAAAAACAGAGTGCGGCCTGCAAAATGTGTAGTAAAAATCTCTTCGCTTATAAATTGCACCGTGCACGACAAAATGGCGTCACTACTCGAACTAATCCAATTTATTTCAGCTCCATAACTTTTTCCTATTTGCTTTTTCCTTGGTTGCCCTCCGTTCCATACTCGAGACTGACAGACGCTAAACGCGTCTTATTAGATGAGCTATGTGTGGGTGTTTTTATGTGTGCAATGTTTTCCCTCGCAATTCCCATTCCTTTCCCAACGAACTTTGACTCTTACTCTACTCCCTTCCACGAAGGGGTCGTTTGCTTCAATTTCAAGCTTCTATCTTTTTTGCTTTTCATGATAAATTGCATTTAGCAACCACCAACGCCAAAGATACCACCACCACCACCAACCCACGCTGCCACCCTGTCCTAGACAAATGCAATGTTGGGGTGAGCAAGCATTCCCATTGTTGTTGTTAGAATATGGACACACTCGTGTAAAGGATTTAGCTTTCGATTAAATCTAAGTCTCTTCACCCCCGAATTCCATCTTGGAAAATGGCTGTCAGAATTATGTGAGAGATCTTTCTCTTTTTCTGTTATTAAATATTAATTTAAATTTTAGCAATCATCTATCGAATCTCCAAATTTGAAATTAATCTTTGTGATCGACTCATTCACTTCTTTCCAAATAACAAATCTAAACTGTCTTTATTGGCAAACTGGTATCGCGGGTCTAACAAATTGCGTGGAAATTTGTTTACTTTTCTCCCGCAGTGGGGTCGGCTACTAAAAAACGTTATAGATTTTGCAACCTTAAAGAAAAAGATATTTACTTATGCTTTTTGGAAGCTTATCAAAAGGATGAATGTCTATATACTAACCTGTGTCTACTGAGAGCCCAACTTAATTTTGCTCGATTTGAAAGCTGATTTCCCACTGACAAATATCGCGTGTTTGTCCTTGATCCCATGGAGCGTTAAGTGCATCCTAGCGGCAGCTCCTTTCGTGTCTGGGAAAACAATGAAAAATTCATGCAAATGAAACATAAATGCACACAAGCCAAAAAGGATAATGCGGCATGATGTGAAGCACCACGGAGCAGCGGAAAAACAGAAACACATTTCATGCAATATCGGACTAGGGTGCTTGGTTCATGGTTTTTGTCCTTCTTTAACTCCTTTGTCTGTGGCACGAAATTTCAATAAATTATGCAGAAATTTTTGTGGTTTTCGCGCTTTTCTCTTAGCTGTTTCTCTTCCTTTATGAACATTTTCCTTGCTGTTTTATTCAAATTTGTGTGAATATTTTATTTTCCAGGAAAACAGAATTTTACGTGCTAAGTTTTGTTGTTGAAAAAAGATGCAGAAGGGAATATCAACCCTTTTCAGAGCCGACACAGCATCCAGCTGTTTGAATTAATCCCTTTTTGGACGATCCTCGGGGATCTTTGTCTACCGATATTGTATGCTCAGGTAAGCGATATATGTATACACACATGAAGCTGCGAATATGCAAATAGGTTTGATTAAAAATTTAAATGAGGTCCTTGCCACGGGACACCTTTTTGTGAGGGGAGAAAACATTGACAGCTGCGTTTTGAGTTTTCAAATTTGTGTATCGTAGGTTTCTGCTTAATTTAATTCACCTCTTGAACTCGAAGGGAGCTAACGGAAAACGCTTCATTAAAAAGAACAGATTGATATAAGTTGAAACAAGTTCTTATCTTCTTTTTAAAAACATTGAAGCTATGATATTTTTCAGCTCAATTATTCGACCGTTCCTATTGCAGCTATATGATATAGTTCTCTAAAATCGTAAACTGAACTATCAAATTAAAAATATTTCAAAAAGAATTTTTTTAAATTATTAAATCAAAATATGTTTAATTGTATTTTTTTTTAAAATTATTTTTTTATATTCCGATTGTTTCTATGGGAGCTATATGATATATTCGTTCAATTTTAATGAAATCTAAACCGTATTTCTGAAATATTAAACCATTACTACATCTCAAAGAAACAAAAAAAAATTCAAAAACTGCAAAATAATCATTTATTTTTCATTTATTATACCCGTTACTCTTGGAGTAAAAGGGTATATCGTATTCGTTGAAAAGTTTTTAACAGCTGGAAGGAAGAGTTTCCGACCATGTAAAGTATACATATTCAGGATCAATAGTCGAGTCGGTCTAGCCACGTCCGTCCGTCTGTCTGTCCGTCCGTCCGTTTGTCCGTCTGTATGAACGTCGAGATCTCGAAAACTATAAAACCTAGAGATTTAGAACTTGGCATGAAGATTCTAGTAGTTCCTAAACAGTGCAAGTTTATTTCCGCGCGAAATTATGACGATTTAAAACGGCGGAATTATGTTGTTTTAAAGTGGCATAAGTTCGCGGACCAAATTTACTGGGCGGAATTATGTCTGTGTTCATGGAAATTGCAGTGAAGATGTTCTCACTTTCAACATAAATTATTCTTTATCTAAGGACCTTTATGGAATAGGATTTTTTTTTTATAAACAATTAGTGTATTTATTTTCATATAACTTAGGAAAATTTGTTATACCCTTGCAGAGAGTATTATAATTTCAGTCAGAAGTTTGCAACGCAGTGAAGGAGACATCTCCGACCCATTAAAGTATATATATTCTTGATCAGCATCACTAGGCGAGTCGATCTAGCCATGTCCGTCTGTCCATCCGTCTGTCCGTCCGTTTCTACGCAAACTAGTCTCTCAGTTTTAAAGCTATCTGCATGAAACTTTCCCAAAAGTTGTCTTTCTATTGCAGGTAGTAAATAAGTCGGAACGAGCCGGATCGGACGACTATATCGAAAAAAAAATAAAAAAAAAATTATAACTTTACTGTTTTTTAATTTTTTTTTAGTTCTTCGACATATAGTAATTGTTAAATATTTCAGAATTACAGTTTAAATTTCAATAAAATCGGACGACTATATCATATAGCTCCCATAGGAACAATCGGAAAAAAAATACAAAAAAAATTATAACTTTGCTGTTTTTAAATTTTTTTATTAGTTCTTTGAACGCCCATAGAAAAAAACTGTCTAGAACGTGTTTCACCAAAAAAGGGCCAGTTTGGACTCATCTGTCCAAAAGATATTACGTCATTTTGATAGTGGCCAAATTTATTGCACTGCTATTTCTATGAACCCAGCGATACATACTTTATAGGGTCGCAGATGAATCCTACACTGCGTTGCAACTGACTGAAATTATAATACCCTCTGCATGGCTATAAAAATCTACGAAGTTCAAGTCGAACCCGGACCTATACTTGCACATTTACAATTTTCAATTTTTCACTGTTACCCAGATAACTGTGATTCGACCGATCACAGCTTTATAACTAGAATAAAATTACTACCACAACATAAGCACAAGCTTGCTCCTCTCCACATTGTGAAATTTTAGCCTTCTACAGTTTGCGCTTGAATGGTACCATGCACCTATTTGGTTGCCTTGCCGAGCAGCAGCCAAAGTACAAATGATTATGTTTATACTATTAAAGTAATTTACTAAAAAATGACGCCCCGCCAAAACAAGATAATCCGCAGTGTACTTTTTCTCTCTCCCCTATCAAGAGCTGATCGTCAAAGTCAACCGCTTTAGCTGGGGGTTAAGTAGCTTGCTGTCTACTTAAGCATAATCAAAGCATGGCAAAGCGAATAGGCGATCAAACGCCGATTTCGATCTTTCCTGGTTGCCGATCGCTAGATTTATCACAACATTTTACAAAAAAGCTGGATAAGTATGCTGCTGAGCGGGGCAGGCATGCCCAGATTGGTTTCCATTCGCTGGCTACGTTGGTAGCCAAAGTGCGAGATCTACAAATAATATGGCCAACGGAGCTGTATCTACCCTTAGTCCCCTGGCTGGAGGCTGCTAGGCCAAAGTGGAGGCCATGTGTGTTGGCTTTGAGGTTGGCGATCGTTAACTCAATTCCTTTCCTCCGCGGCCTGTTGTGTACAGTTTTATTAACCCCTGCCGCTGATTTGGTGATAACGATCGTAATTTTACTGGTACTCTGGGTGCAACACATGTTGCACTTTCCAAGACTCTCGTCCACGCTATATTATTTTCCCTACTTTAGAAAATTCTTTTTCCACTTTAATCAGTATGTCGCAATTTTTGCTGTTGATCGTTCGCTCTCCTTACATTTTCGAGTCTGCGTCTACAGTCCCTGTACGAAGCGGAGTTGCAACTTAGTCAGATTAAATGTGTGTTATCTTATATATACCGTGATTCAAAGTGTATACGCCTTTATTGCATTGCAAGAATTTCAGTTGGTTTTTCGAAGAGCATTTACAAAATCCAACAAGTTCTGCTTTTTCTTAGACTTTTGGTTTTGTTTTATAAATGCTTCTCGAGCAACAAAGCTGTTTTTTTTTAATACGTTTACCTTACAGAGTTACTGTTTATTAAATCCATACTCATAAATATGCATGGGCCACAGCGTAGAAAACAAAAATGGGGTCTTCTAATTACGCCAAAGAAAGGGGTTCATTCTGTTCAAGTAAAGTTAGGCAATAGGCTATACATACACATTTGCTGAAATACACACAATTCAGTTTCATCAGCTGACAAAAAAAATTAAGTATCATAAATATGCATAAAGAACTCTATGTAGTAATCGTGTGTATATATTAAGGTTTAGGTATATAATAAAAATTATTCTTCTTTTCGGAATTTACCCCTCTGGAGAAAGTTGCAGCTAAAAGCTATTTGCATAGTTGCCGTGTCTAAGCAAATACGAAACCTATATAATGAGTCGCGCAGCAAAAACGGAAAAAGGTTTACAATTAAGAAAGAGAAAATGTTGTCTGTCTGGCTTCATTGGATAGCGTTTTCATGTATTTGACTTTGCGGTTCATTGATTAAAATCAAACTGTTTAATAAGGGTGGAAAACTGCCCCTGCTTAAGGGCAAATAGCGATCAGGAA